>NC_056749.1:430948974-431098974 GCF_019279795.1 Protopterus annectens
AGACAGCTGTATCCTGAACACATTTTCTTTTCTCAGAGAGTATTTTCCTTCCTACAAAATTATTCCTGTACTGGCACATATGAAAATGCACAGCTTAGCTATTGGAGTATTCCTATGAACTTCCGTCTCCTCCATGTAAACCATGTTGGTTTACATGACATTTCATAGTTGGAATTTGTCTCCACTTCTCTTATATGATCTTACCCACTACGTATTATGGTTTTTTGCCTAAGGAAAATTCTATATAACAAAGTATTTGCCAGGCTTCATTTCTTTACACCCACTGGGATCATAAACCAATCATGTCTCTAGGAATTTACAGCACTTTTAATGTGCACTGTCACTTACAGCTGCTTTCTTTCCTAGGTTTGGGACCATAAACCCCATGAGCCTTTGGGAAGTGATAACACTTTTATTTTGTACTGAGGGAAGAAACATGATATCAGTGACAGAAACAGACTGATCTGATCAAATGGATTCCTAATTTTTTGAAAACCCCAATTAAACAAAAAAACTACTGTCAGTTTAAGAAAACTTCTGATCCTATGCATCGATATTCTGAAAGTGGGTAATATTTGAGTTTCACTGTTCTAAGGAAATACTAAGAAATCTGGGATTTATTCATATTTTCATTTTTGAGGCCTCAGATTACATTACAGGAAAGAAAGCCAGACAAAAACAAAATCATGTCACTGTTCCTGCAGCAGACCATTTTCAGTTACAACCCCCCATATTATAATAATAATAATTACTAATGGTGTACGGGTTACTTGGAGTGCTGCAGAGACCTCACTGTAGTACAGAACATTGGGATAAGATAAAACAAAATGTTTGTGTTGCTGTTTCATTTCAGGCCATAGTGTTTCTTTGGTTCTTCCAAGATAATCAAATGTTAAATTGTGTTGCATGGCGAAGAAGTACTGCATTGCTTTTTGGTTTATTTTATGGTCTATTGACTAAGAATCTTTTCCCTTGAGCTCGTAGAATTTTCATTTGTGGGCGAGCGCAAGAATTCAATTTGCGATATGTGATGTGCAAGTTTCTTTGAGTATGTCTTAGTTCTTTTGCAACTTGTAATATCTACATTACCACTAGTATCCTTAAAATATTGTATTGTTTCACTGTTTATCTACTGCCCACACCACTCCATATCTCCTTTACTCAAACTATTTTACAGATCTGACAGTGCAGTACAAAATGACTTTTTAGACATAATGTTAATCTGCATCGAGTTTTGTGCCCTTTCAGATAACTTGAGAATTTGGCTACGACTGTTGACAGGTATGCATTTGCTTGCTATCATGAAAAATAATGTGCTTTAACATCTTGTGATTAAGACCGAGTACTGAATAGAACATTATATTATTTGTATACTATTTATATCCTTTTTTCTGTTGTTGCATTCTCAGCTTTTTTGCAGGGAAAGCAAAAAGGTGCTTTATAGTAAAATAAGACTAGCATAGGCACATTATCAAAAAGCAAGTAATAATACATCAGTATTGTTTATAAAGAGAAAGGGATCCAAACACATTCTGGCATGCAGGGAGTTTTCAGGAAACTGTAGGGTGGGGAATTGTTAGGATAATTATTTATTAAGAGTTAAAGTATAGTGGAACCTAAAATAGTGGAAAATAAAAAAAAATAAATAAAACTCAGACTTGTGCAAAGAAACTTAAATCAAAATACAACCTAATTCAGTTTCTAAAGAAAATAAAGAAATTACAAGTGTGACACATAAATGATTAACAGTTATTGTCCAGATATTTGTTTATGCATATATAAAATGGTTTGCTCTACATTTTATAACTTTGGGAAAGCACTGTTGGCTGAAATTCTTGTCTTCACGTTAAGGATTCTATTTTTTTTTCTTGTTAAATGTTTCTCACTTTTTAGTAAGCATTCACATGTTGTAACACCTTTTTTATTTTTGAAAAATCATTGTAATGGAGCTCAATATAAGGTGATAACTTAAAAGATATGTGTGTGTGTCTGTGTGTGTGTGTGTGTGTGTGTGTGTGTGTGTGTGTGTGTGTGTGTGTGTGTGAATTGACTTCTTGATTAGAGTTAAAGAGGGTATAGGGCATTTACATTGATAAAGGCTATATGGATCTATTTAGAAAGTGGGATGAGCTTTCTAGTTTCCTAAAATTGTAGCTGATGACATAGTGGTAAGATATTTGTCTCATAGCTGAAGGGTTTGGGGTTCAACACTAACTACTGGTCACTGTCTTTATGAAGTTTTACATTTTCTTCCCATGTTTATGTAGGCATTCACTGGGTGCTCTAGTTTCATGTTCCTAACCCTTGCTGTTATGGCTTGGGTCATGGCTAAAAATGTTCAGTGAAGGATCAGTTCGCTTACTCAACTAATAAATAAATAAATTAATTTGTTAATTAAGTACTACAGTGCTTATCTTGGTAAAGTTTTGCCAGTGGGATGCAGAGACTCCTGCAGATATAAGGTACTATTTACAATGGCCAGAAATTTTAATGTCTGTCCAGATCTTTCATTTGCTTTGCAGCAGTAAGGGAAGGAGTTTACTCACGATATGAGCACTTAATTCTGGAAATATAAAAATGTACAATATTTTTGTAGCATTGTTTTGCATGACTGTGTGCATTAAAATTTCACCTTGCAATATTTTGAACATGGATGACTGTTTCATTTGAGCAAACGTGATTTGAAGTAAACTGAGGGATTAGAAGTGGAAGATACACAATGGAGAGCCCACATGAAGCACTCGAGTTTTAACGATACTAAAGTCCTCACTGCTTATACTAATTGTCCGACATACCTTTCAACTGTCCCTGATTTCGACTCCAAAATTTAGCTCTGTCCCTCTTAATCCCTTCTAAATCTGGTGACTCTTGGAGGAAAGATGGATAATTATATTCAATAAATAATGGGAGTAAGTAGGAGGTATAGATGTCTTTTATTTCACAAAATGTGTAGTAATTAACATTATTTTATTCTGTCAATGTCTCAAGTTAATAGTATTAATATTTCACAAATATCCCTGATTGTCCCTGATTTTTTTCTGGGTTTATCCTTGATTCTGTTGAAATATGTCCCTGATTATTTGAGAGCTATATTCATTATCAGCTCAGTAACATGTCTGTAAACTGAAACTGCACTGTTAGACCTGACCATGCTATACTAGTGTTCTCATCAGCAACCCATTCATCACTTTAGCAAAGGCATCCCTATGCACATACATACACACGTGCACACAAACATGCATGCAGATGGGTCCGCCTGACAACGTCGACAGCTCAGAACGCCGACGCCGAGAACACCGACGCCAGAAGATCGAAAACTGAGAAGACCGACGGATGAAAACACCGACACTGAGAACACTGACATGGGAAAAGGCTGTGTAAGTATGCGGTAGTGACGGACGTTAGGGTGCGAGTAAGGTAAGTGTGCAATATTGACGGTCTGTAGGGATAGGGGTGGGTTAAGTGAGTTAGGGTTAGGGCGCAGGTTAGGTAAGTGTGTGGTAGTGATAGTCTTTGGGTTAGGGGCGGGTTAAGTGAGTTAGGGTTAGGGCGCGGGTTAGGTAAGTGTGCGGTAGTGATAGTCTTTGGGTTAGGGGCGGGTTAAGTGAGTTAGGGTTAGGGCGCGGGTTAGGTAAGTGTGCGATAGTGACGGACCTTAGGGTTAGGGTTTGGGTTAAGGTTGTAGATAGTTGTGGATGTGAGGTTTAGTGTGGGTTTGTAAGGATTTTGGTGTGCTTGTGTTGTGTGTGTGCTTTTTGGACAGGGGATTTGTTTTGTTTGTTGATTGTCGTTATTATGGTGTATGTTGGGCATGTGAGGTTTCGTGTTTGTGAACTGCCGGTTATGTGGTGTCAGTGATTTCGTTGTCGGGCATGTGAGGTTTCGTGTTTGTGAACTGTCGGTTATGTGGTGTCGGTAAACTAGTTGTCGATGTTGTGGCTTGTCGACCTTGTGAACTGTCGGTTATGTGGTGTCGGTAAACTGGTTGTCGATGTTGTGGCTTGTCGACCTTGTCAGGTAGACCCATGCAGATATATTCTATATGATTCCCCACACACAGTCACATATTTAACCACAAACCAGCGGCTACACACACTCTACCTTACACTCATGGAAAAACTCACCCATTCACCCTCACAAGTGCTCCAGCATGCACACACAAAACCAGATATATGATTCTCCCTAGTGCAATCATTCAGACACACACACATTTATGCAGTCTCATTCATTCCCCTAGAGAGACACACACGTAGATTATACATACTAACAGCCCCCCACACACATTTCTTTAATGAACTTATCTGTACCATGAGTACTCCCATAGGAGTGAATGAGTGATTGCTGTGTTTTTATACCAGCCAATTTTTCCTCCTGGAGTAAAATTTTACTCAGCTGAGTGATTCTCCAAATCACTTAGTTGAGTAAATCAGAAGGTGTGGACATTTCTGGGGAGAGCACTTGGCTAATCATTATTAACCACTACTCCATGCTATCACATTGGCATGCATTTTCACCTGTGAAACTGCTGTCTGTGCTGAGACCCAATGGTTTTAGAGGTAGAGCACTCTGAATGTGAAAGGCTTAGTGCGATGTGGAAAGCTTCTGAGGTAAAACTTCTATTTCATGCTAAGCCTTTATGAATCCCAGAGAGTGGGTGGTTATAATTTCTTAATTTATTTGGTTCATATGGAAAGAGTAAAGCTGCTACACTCTTGCAGTCTCTGTGAATAAGTCGTTAAATATTACATGAATTTATGGAACATTTAGCTCCATGTTACTCATTTTTGTTTGTGGAAAATATCAAATTTCATGTGTAAGATGACCATGAAAAATGTTTTCCTAGAAAATATGCCTTTGTGCAGGTATAAAAAGTTAACAGGAATAAAAGATCTTAGCAAAGGCTATCTTTCTCCCATATAAATTCTGCAGTGGAAACTAAATAAAACTCATTTTGTAAGATTTTTCTCTGTTGCACTGTATACATCCTACCAACTATACTTAAATCATGGACAGAGCTTGCTGAAGTCCTCCTGATAACAATGTAATTGGGTCCTTTGTTCTTTGCAATGTTATATAAGCGGTATGTGGGTGGAGTCTATGACAAAACCTAAATTAGGAGAGTCTGTATTCCCAAGCAACTGATCTGGATGGAAGATAATTTATTTGTAGGAGTTATAAATATAAATAATTCATTTGCTGGCTGGAAAGAGAAAGAACTAGAGAGCTTTATATCTGATGCACTAGTTTACATCAAGGGGTCAAGTTCCCTGTAGGAAAAAAATGGGATTTTTGGAAAAACAGATTACTAAACTTGGTTGTTATCAGGAATCCACAGATTGTTGCCCAGCTAAGAACTATGGCTGACTACTTCAGTAATCCTAACCCTATATTTCATCATGGCAGACAACAGAGAAGCTCTAACTCTGATGACAGCTCAGTGCTTTGCTATCCAACACATTCTGTCCTTGGCTCCTTCTGTCTAGATCAAGGCTTTCCAAAGTTTTTTTGTTTTTGATGAGACCTTACAGACATGTTGGGTAAATAGTCTAATCTGCACTCCCTACACCCCACAATTCTACATGTATGATGTAACACAACAGTCTTTAATTACTGTTACTTTGTTTGATACGATGGGTATGAAACATCAGTTTTTTGTAAATAATGCATAATAATTTAAGTTTTTTTTATCTCACATTATCATGTGGTGCATGGAGCACTTCAAAAGTGGGAGACAAAAAAAACTGAAGAGCATCCCTACTGAGAAACCCAATCTTAACAGGACTTAAGGATGCTTAACAAAAGCTTTTTATGGACAACCAACTGCTGTTAAGACAGGGTCTCACACTAGGTGCTAACAAAGGATAGAGCCAGATGGCAAAGAACAGTGGCAGAAGTTAAAACAACTTTTAAAAGTATTTTTTTTTTGTTATATTAATTCTACTAAACACTTTTAGAAATTTCCATGAGTGTTAACAATTACCATATGGTGTTTTTAGATACTATGATTTTCAAAAATAACACTTCCATATTGGAGGTATCAAAACATTATAAAAACACAGCTAGTAATTCTTTACTTTTTTACAGCAGTATATATATATATATATATATATATATATATATATATATATATATATATATATATATATATATGCAGCATATTTAAAAAGAGTCTTAAAGGGCAGGCTTAAAAAAGTCCATAATTTAACAAGGGGGGTTGAGATGAGGGAAATCCTCAAGATTTCTTACAGGAAATGTTTGAGGATGAAATTGACACTCTATTGGATAATATTACAGTTGTAGACGTGGAAAAGGCTACAATTCTGCAATGGGAAACAGCTATGAGTTTAATGTTCATTGTAGACAGTGGCCCAATAAAAAAGATTATAAAGGACAATTGGAATATTATGGGGTTCAGTCAGTTCTTTGTAAGGGTTTGGGGCAGTCCCTCATTCATCAATAAAAGGAGGAAACTGTAAAGCACAAACAGAAGAAGAAGAAGACCGAGAATGGCTTTTCACATGTGTAGGTGCATTTATGAGGTCCCAGTATTTATTACTCTAATACAACCAGCGCCTGTTGTCCACCTGCTTATTTTACATGTGGAACCCAATATTTGGTGTATACATTGTTTGCATCAGACATGTAGCTGGCTCAATTAGCACCCAGTGCAAATTCTTGATCTGGTGCCCCTCAACTCTAAACTGAGTTAAGGAGCAAAAAGTAAGGTCCCTCTTCAATTCTTCGGTCTGGTCTTCCTCACCTCCTTCACCACTTAAGGAGCACATGATCCTCTAAGCTGCTTAAAAAAAGAGTTTTGAAACTGATTTTTATACTACATTCAGAAATGCTGGTGGCTGTTCTAATCAGCATTCACCCCACCCTAGCTGTGCTTCTGATTTGCACATCATGTAAATCATTTTATATATAGGAAAGATGAACAGAAAATTACAAAACAAACAAAAAAACAATTTACAGGCATTCATAAATTACAAAGTACAAAAAACATTAATGCTTTATATAAACATTTGTATTTATTCTTTGACTGGGTTAGTCCCACAAGGTTAGTAGCCTCTTTTCAGGGGAGACCTGTGGTGGTATTTCTACTATTAGCGGAAATTTGGTGAGGGCATTAAGGAACATCCCCCTTCTCTTTTCCAGTTGGCAATTATAGAGGGGCTTCATTGGAAAAGAGGAGCAAGGAATTATCTGAGGCAAAATCATTCAGTATGTTTAATGTGCGTAACAGGCAGGAGATGTCAGCTTGTAATATAGAAGGTAGAAGGGTAACTGTGGATACAGATTCTGCAAATAGTGGGAGTACTACACATTGTTATAACCAAAATCCAAGATGGAGAATAAGACATGGAGACACTGTGTGGAATATTTGAAGTGGAATCAGCTAAAAAATGACAGCACTGTGGTCCAATATAATACATATAGTACACATATAGTACACAGAATAGGCATAGCACTTGTGGGTGATTTTAATTGTCACTTATGGAAATTAATGGCTAAAATAGGTAAAAAATGTACTATATATAGACAGATGAATAAAAGAGGACAGTTGTAATTAGGAAAATAATGGGTTTCACTAATAAGAGCGTTTTTTAGACTGAAATGAATTCTGTAATGTTTTCAGAGGGACTGGAAGAAAGAGTAAGTGAAACATGATATTTATTTTATATTATCATATGGTGATTGAATCAGAAGTAACTAATATGGAAGAATATATTAGAAAAGGGAAAGGAATTAAAATTTTGATGGGTGGAGCTGACCATTATTAAGGGACCCAGTAACTTTCACATGACACAGTGCAGCAGAGAATAATCTGCTTTATTGTAAGAAACCCATATGTGGGAGACTAGAAAATCAAGATCCTGTCTCCTTGAAGTACGCAAATACTGGATGTTTTATACTTACTTTCATTAAAAACAACATTAGTGTAACAATCACAGAGTAACCACTGACCAATTAAAAATTACTACTACAGCATTAATTTTCCTAATTTGTATCTCCTGACTACTTGCTTATGATTTTCCATATTAGACATCAGTTCTGAATTCTGCAAAATAACTTTCCACACAGAACAAATCTTTTTACATTTTTTCACTCTGTCAGCAATTGTTGATATTAAACAGGAAACAAATCAACAAATAGAGTCCATCCAGTTATGAAAGTACATTAGAAATGAAGTGGAAGTGCGTACACTAACAATTTCCCTTTTGCACACTCCTTACCCTTCACACTATGACTTGTTGAGATTAAGAGACAGATTTAATGTCCTGAAAATAGATATGGAAAAAATGTTTCCATTTGTAGCTGTATCCATCTTAAATGTACCACTTATGCTTTTGATCATCAGATTTTGCTGAACACTAGTCATTATTGTGAGTGCTTACTTTGTGAACTGTGTTCACAGTATTCATCTCAAAAGTGTCCTCAAGTAAGTCTGGTTTGCTCTAATCCTTTCCTTCTGGTACATTAATACCTTGCTGTGACACTTAATTTCAACATCTGTACACCTTTGTGAAATAATTACAGCCATTGCATAGCCTTCAGATTTCATTAGTTGATTTCAAGTATGCATTGCAATGTCTGTATCCACATTGCTCACAATGGATGTGGTTTCTGCCTACTTGCTAATTAGAAAGGGCCATCTTGGATAGTATGAGTTATCAACAATGTCATTTTTATTATTTTTAGCAATACTGGGCTTTGTTTTGCTTTCATTATCATTTCTGTCTTGTATTTTATATACTCTAGTTTGCCAGTCATGCTTTTATGCTTTATCCTTGAAAATGTTCTCACCCTGCTTACAGCTAGTGTTTAATCAAGTGTTAAGTCTGCTGTTTATAGCTTTTTACTTTATTTTCTGATCCCATTCTTAATTCTCTGTCAATTAGTTTACCATGTAAATCCCCCTGGTAATTATATATACCAACTTAAAAATCACAAAACAATGGGAAAGGGCATAATCCTACTCCCCACTGTGTAGTGATCTTGCAAAACAAATTTCAGCATCCTGAGATAAACTGGCAGTTCAACAAAACAATCTTCCTAACTAAAGATCTGAGGTAACAAACTTACAATCAAACACAGAACTCATACAATATACGTGTGTTTACCTATGTAATTCCGACTCTCTCTCTCTCTGTATGCATATATATATATATATATATATATATATATATATATATATATATATATATCTACTGCGGTGGTGGTGCTGCGGTAGCATTGTCGCCTCACAGTAAGACGCTGTCCTGTTCGATTCCCAGCTAGAGCGTCTTCTGTGTGGAGACATGCGTGAATGGGCATACCTTTGTTGAAGGTTGTGCGTCAGGGCTGGCAACTCGGCATGTAAAAATCTACTGCCAGTCATTAGCGGACCGGAGTTCCGCTGTGGTGACCCCTAACCGGGAAAAGCCGAAAGACACAACAACATATATATATATATATATATATATATAAGTACACACACACACACACACACACACACACACACACACACACACACACACACACACACACACACACACACATAAGGTATTCCTTACATTCAGCAAGAGTTCTTACTGGACTTACTACTGACCAAGTGAGGGGTCATTTGGAGCACTAGTCCCATTACCTGTAACACCAATTTAAAGAAAGAGAGATTAATTAATTTCCACACGTGCATATGTAATATCACAACTGTAAGTACCAGAGACTTTGTGTAGCAGCTATATTTAGGAATGGACCATTTATCATGCAAGCTCTCTCACTGAATTCATTTATTTATTTTAAATAAGTAGACTGGATTCCATGGCCCTTTTTCAGTGATGATCCCATTACTGCCAGTCACATTAAAAAAAAAACAATATTACAGTGCAAAATATACATCAAATTCAAATGCACAGACCCAATTCCGAGCAGGTAGGATAAACATGCAAGATCAGCTGTTGGACAATAAAATCAGAGAGTGAGTATTTATACATAGGCTTTACCTAGGCTGATCTGAGCAATAAGGCACAGGCAGATTAATTTGTAATGCAGTACACATCCGCATACAGTATTCATATTACAGTACTCAGGAAAAGTGGGTTTGAATTATGGGTAGGAAACTGCTACTTCTAATTGACAGAAGTATCGCTTTTATAATTTTGGTCCTCAGGAAGAAAATCAAGCATTAGTAAAGCAAACATTTGCAACTCTTAGTAAAACATTGCAATGAGGATGAGGCTGTAGTACTGTTAAGTGAGAAGTGCACAAACCATGCGTCAAAATGGTTTAATTCTGGGTAATTAACCAAAGAGTACAGGCAGGGTGGAATGGGTGGAGAAGAGTGTCAGGAGTGATTTGTGACAGACGGGTACCAGTAGGAGTGAAAGGGAAGGTCTACAAGTGGTTAGTTAGACCAGCTATATTGTATGGGTTTGAGATAGTGGCACTGACAAAAAGGCAGGAGTCAGAGCTGTAAGTGGCAGAGTTAAAGATGTTAAGATTTGCACTGGGTGTGACAAGGATGGACAGGATTAAGAATAAGTATATTAAAAGATCAGCTCAGGTTGGACGGTTTGGAGACAAAGTCAGAGAGGCAAGATTGTGTTGGTTTGGACATGTGCTGAGGGGGGATGCTGTGTATATTGGGAAAATGATGCTAAGGATGGAGCTGCCAGATAAGAGGAAAAGAGGAAGGCCTAAGATAAGGTTTATGGATGTGGTGAGAGAGGACATGCAGGTGGTTGGTGTGACAGAGCAAGATGCAGAGGACAGGAAGAAATGGAAACAGATGATCCACCGTGGCAACCCCTAACAGGAGCAGCTGAAAGAGAAGAAGAAGGAAAAGGCCTTATCTGAAAAGAGAAGTTTTAAAAATGAGGATCAAGGGGCATTCTGCACCCCTTGGAAGACTGGCAGTGGATCAGCCCTCTTAAAAGTGATGCAATGATGTCCAGAACCTGAAGCTTTAACTATGAACCTGTTTATGCTGTTTGTGCTGTTTATAAATGTGAAAAAGTGCAATTAATAGCAAACCACACTGCAAAGTTGGTATTGACATGCCCTTGTATCTGGTTCCCTTTGCTTCAGGGGTGAGGAAATGAAAGATTTTATAACAGGCTGCCGAGTCCATTACATTTAAAAGAGAGATTATTCAGATGTGTTGAGATGGTAAATTGTTGCCAAACCAGTAGGTGAGATATCTATAGCGGTTTATAGTATGGAAGAGACCATAATGTAGAGAGGGTACAGCCCAGTTAAATGTAACTAGGGCAGGGTACGCTGCAGTGCTGAATATTATGGCCTCGTTTTTTTTAATTTATAATTAAAAAAATTATAATTCAAATTATTTCTTAATGTAATGCCACTTTACAACTTTTCCAACTCTCCTATATATTTTTTATTTTTGCAGTAATAGTCATTATTTTCTGCAGATTTTACTTCCCACATCTGCCCTGAAAAATGAGCTTCTAAGCCCAAGTAAACCTGTCCAGTCAATGAATTGTAATTAGTCATTTAATCATCCAATCAATCCAAGTTATAAATTCCTAAAAGGAGAAGGAAGGGGTCATAAGCAGGGATGGCAGCCCTGGTGGTGAAGCAAGTTATGTATCTCATGCAGTGATAGATGTTCTCAGACATTGCAGCCTGTTCTAGTCATAGATGACTCCATCATGAAGCAACAGATATTCCACTCACCAAGCTGAACAATAAGGCCACCATGTGAGCTGGCTGTCAGGAACCAGGATGCACTAGCTCATGCATACACTCAGGCCATTGAACCACAAGTACCAGTAGAATTCTGTCATTGTACATGTGGTTGTAAATTACCTTATTGGACTATATGAAGAGGGCTTGTCTCAGGCTGGTATGAGTCTAGCACTGAGAAGCAACAGTACAAACAGAAAATGATTGACTTCTATAATTGTCTTTGGTGTCATTTCAATGGGGTGCAAGATTTGTTATCTTGGGAGGATGTGGTTAGTGGATTATGGTGAGTCACCAGAGATGGTCTGCACCTGTCCCCTTTAGGCTTTTGAATATTGGCTAAAACTTTGTCCACCCCATAGTGCTTTTGTTTAGGCAATGCTAACCTGATAAACCTTCCAACATAGCACAGCAAACCCAGTACAACTTGAAGGTGTTACTACTAAATACAAGTAGTCTAAACAGAACATTCTACTCCCTCCAAGACCCCCTCACCTTGGAGAGCATAAATGGTTTAAAGCCATGAAGAGCACCCTAGCAGTGCAAGGCTACAATACATTCCACACATTTTGTCCCCCTACTGCACAGGAAGGGACCAAAATGGAGGTGTCACAATATTCATCAAAAACAGTTGAACCTCACGACTGGCCTTGCAGTATGACCCACTTGAACTACTCCATGTTTAACTCAGCATAAGCAAAGTCCCATACCATACCATTCCATTGCAAGCTATAGGACCTGCTTTACGATCCAGGATACCAATATCACATACCTAAATGTACCGGAGTCCCTATGCATTGAACCCAACATTACAGTCCTGGGTGACTTCAACTACGCTTCTATAAACTGGAAAACACACACAACATCCAATGCACAGGACCAGAGATTCACAGATTTTGACAAAACAAATGCTCTGGACTAGCTAGTCAATACACCCAGAAGGGGTGTGACCATAATTGATCTGATCCTCATTGGGATGTCCCTCCCCTGGACCAGTGATCAAGGAGCCTCAGTATTCACCACTGACACTGGTTCATTGTGAGGAAAAATAGACACACAGTATTTTCAGATGCAGTCCTCTATACCAAGTACAGTTTCCCTTAAGAGCACAAAGAGAATGCACACTCCAGTCCCCACTGACCACTATAGTGCTGAGTCCTTAGCTGTGTGTTCCAAGCCTAGTCCTCCACCACCTTCTCTGTGAAATCAGTGCTCTGTGTCCCTGTTCAAAATAGGTGTCACACACTCCCTTTGAGATTTGATTTTCACATACCCACACGTGCGCGTACACACACACACACACACACACACACACACACACACACACACACACACACACACACACACACACACACACCCCTGGGAAAGGCTGGCACAGCTTACCTACTCTGCCATCATTATCCAGACTATAAGGTAGATTTGCTGCCACCAGAACACCCAAAGCCAGCTACTTTAAGGCTCTTAACAGGGTACCCATTTACACTTAGTAAAATTGCTACTTATACAAATGGTAGTGTTTAACTAAGCAGCAAGACTTTGAGGAACATAGAGCCACAGTGCCACTAAATAAATGCAAGTACTCTCAAAGATTAAATATTTTCTAAAAGACCAGCCACAATGAAAGGTTTAGATACATTTAATAATAAATAATAAAAAAATTAGCATAAACACCATAGTTTAAATCACAGAAAATATAAAAGACACAGATGGAAAGACTCAGACAGATATAGAAAACAAAAAAACAACATTTAACTAATCTCAGTATATATTTTTAACTGACTGAAGAATTGCTGTTCCTTAGTTACTAACTAAAGGAAGGCAAGATGAAAGTGGATGAGTGTCTTGTCAGGTCCAAAAACAGAGTGCACACCTCACATCTCTCACTAGTAATCAAATACAATTTCAGTGTTGGCTACAGAATTACATCACATCTGGTTACCTGGTTACCTGACTCTGTAGCTCCCACACTATCCTCTCACTAGAAACTGAGCCAGGATCTGGCACTGATGTGTCACAATACACACACACAGAACTTTACCTTAGGTTTATTACAGCATATGGAAACTATAAAACAATTCCAACACTTCTACCCATTCTGCAGAAACTAACAAGCCATTCTCTGGCACTGCAGGGTAGCAATTAGTTAACTAATAAAGACAATACAGCAGGATCCCAGCCCAGGCTTTTCACAGACATTGCATCTTTGGCTGCATTCAGACCTGTGAGATAACATCTTTATAGCCTACACCAAGCCATTTAGTTTCAAGCTATTTAGTTTGACTGAGCATAACCTCTTCCCTTCCAGTATCCTCTGTTAAAATATATACATTTTATCAGTTACAATAATACAGTCTGGCATACATGTATATTTCTTTCCTGTCCAGCAGGACCCACTGTTACATTTTTAACACAAGCAACTTTACAAATACATTTTAACACAAGCATCTGTACAAATCAGTTTGATATTCAAATGAGATATAATTCTTTACAAAATTCCAGCTACTTATGCTGGCACATGTTACACATGTACTGTACTACTCCCACTGGCACAGTTGGCACTACCTCACATTATCACACACACAAATATTGGAAAGCTTTGCACTCACCCAAGTTTTGTGTCCTTACTTCTCAGGCCAAATCATAAAGCTATTTCTTTTGAAATCAAACTAACACCTGCTATGACAGCCAACCCTAGTATGTTGCGAATTTATTCCAAAGAAAACCACACACTACTGAGTGACACCCTAGCAAAAGTTCAAGCCCCTCAAACTGTGTACACTGTTGCCTATGTGAAATTGTTCTCAGAAACTCTATACCACCATGTAAAATAACAGCATTGAGGCAGCTACAGCCACCCAAAATAAGCATAAGACTAAAAGTGACAATCCACCCTGGTGAAATCCCAGTATCAACAAAATGTATAACAAATGAAAGAAAACCATGACCAAGACTAGAAAGTGTAATGCCCAGACAGGCAAAAAACCCTCAAACTAAATAAGCAACATGGGAGGGTTTACTATCATTTTGTTGTTTGCATTTCAAGCAAATTATCATTTCTATGAACCATAGAAATGAAAATACACTTCAGCAAACAACAAAAGAGTCAAATAAGGAAGTGGTGAATGCTTGAATTTGACAAAATTCAAACATTCACAACACTTCCACAAACAGAATCACTGTGCAAAACACATCCTCACTAGTGAACAAGTCCTCAATGCTCTCTCCAAAGCAAGAAATAGTGCATCAATGGGCTCCGATAATCTTTCAGGTTGCCTCCATGTAACATGACCTATCTGTCCCCTTAGGATCCTTATTCAACCTTAGCCACCAAACTGGCTTCATGTCTAGTGAATGCAGGAATTCAACACTTATCCCTCTGCACAAGGGTGGGCTATCTACTGACCTGGGCAATTACACACCTACAAGTCTGACTAGTCTCATACACAGAGCCATGGAACAAATTATCCTAGATATTATAAATATCAGCATATGAAATCTTCAGATACTGGATGCAATGCAGTTTGGATCTGCCAAGGGTAAATCATGCTTACTCAACCTTGTGGACTTCTTTGAGAAAGTCAACAAAGCTGTGGGCAAGGACAAAATGGTACACACTGCCTATCTTGATGTACCCACAGCATTCAACATTATTTCTCATTTGGGTACACTCGTCACTCATGGAACCAGGAGTAAGCCCATAAGTCTCTATATTACCCATTGAGTAGCCAACTGTTCACAGATAAGACACAGGAAGTCAGGATAGGGGACTCCACCTCCACAAAAAGGACAGTCAGCAGTGGAGTCCCTCAGGGCTTGGTGCCAGGGATGCTCCTTTTTGACATCTATTTTTTGGAAGTCATGGAGGCCTTTGGTTGACCAGGTTTGCAGATGACTGCAGGCTTGCCACAATTATAGAGTCCCCCAAATGCAATAATATCCTCTAGGAGGGTTTGTTGCAAAGTAATAATTATCATAGCCGTGGTTTAAAACTGAATGTCAGAAAATACATAATAGTATTTTTTTGGAAAGTCAGCCTCCCCAGAGAATTACTACATAAACAATACACCCATAAGAGAAGGCCTCCCGCTAGGGATTTGGGGACAGTGACCTGGCCTTTGTACCAGCCTGTGCCTACTGTTGCGAGGAAACCATTATATATTGTACAACCTATTAGCTATGGTATAGCATTCAGGTCCAAAGACATCATTATGCTGCTGTAGTCTGCCTTCATTAGACCAGTCAGTGACTGCAGTGATCCCTTTGGTATGTATATTATCAGGCATATGCAACAATTGGAATGGCACAGATGCACCTTACAAAAAGAATAAAAGGTGTAAACCACATGTAGTATGCAGACCACCTCAAACACCTATCATTATACTCCGTTTCCTATAGACTACCAAGAGGTGCTCTGTGCCTGGCTTATAAGGCATCATCTGTTCCAGTACTGAGGGACTTGCTGCATATCAAGTGTACCAGAATTAGAAATGCCTAAGCTAAACCTCATTTGTAACCTAAAGAGAACACATTGAAGGGACAGATATGTGTCTCAGACACTGCCACTAGTTTGGAACATGCTTCCTATCCATGTGAAGCAAGGTGCACCCCTCACCCTATTCAAATGTTACCTGGGCCAGTGAATGGAGAATTGAAAATTTACCACTGGACTTGCGACTATACTCCTATCAGACAGAGGCAGCTTTTAAATGCTCTGTCACCTTAAAACAACCATATTGTCCCTGGGTAATGTATCCTATCTTTTATATATGGGAATACATGGCTAGGCTTATAAAGACTTCTTGGGGGCATTAGCTGAGTAATCACCTATGATAATTTGACCCTAAATATGACTTGTATTGCAAACAGAAATATAATAAGAATTTCACAAATTACAAAAAAATGCAAAACTGGTATGTATTCAGGCACAAAACTGTTTATAATTTTATTTAAAATATTGATATATCAAAAATATTTCTGTTGTTTAAAAACATGTAGTCTGACCTAGTATAGCAGTAATATTTGGCCAATATGATACTTTGTAGAGACTGTTTATAAGATCCTGATTACTTCATACATTTAGATCACTTTCTTTCTAAATAGCTACATCAATCCCCAGTTAGCACTGTCTGTGCCCAGGAGTGAGACCAATTCATACTGAGAATCACAACATTCTAATGAAATGAACTTGATAAAACATTGTTTATATGGTAATGCTATTTGGTTTATACATTTAAATGTGGCTTTCTAAATACAGCCCTTTAAATGGTCTTCTGTCAGAGCTATTTATACCAGAACCCTGTGGATTCACAATGAAATGATATTGTTCAGCTATTCATGGTAAAACACTGTAGATTCAAATTTAAAGATATGCAATCTATACTAGTGCTTGGTACTATTAGCAGGGTAAAATTGAATAACTTGTGTACTTCATGCAAGGATGTGTAATAGCTATTAGAACTATCATCCCTGCTGTTTCAGTTTGTCTCATATTGCTCTTTATCTTCTGAACTGCATATTTTATCAAACAGCAACCCTGCCTCCTTTGTTAAACATTCTGATTATAAGTGCATTTATTTTACTATAGCTGGATCATGTTTCTCTGTATAACTTTTATGTAACATATATTTTTTATTTTTTGGTTTCTCTCTCTTCTCACATTTATTTGGCCATAAGAAAAAGTACTGTACAGCGTGGCACTCGTCCACAAGATGCAGCAGGTATGTAACAGTTTAGAACACTGAAAAAGTTGTCTAGACCAGTCATAAAATAATGTTTACTGTCATGTGTCAACCTTGAAAGTAAAACTAAAGACAGGCTCAGACTGAGGAGTCAAATACATTAGACTAGCTATGCTGGAAGGTGCATCTTTAGTTATATTGTTCGAACTGCTCCAAGTCAATGTACATATAACTTCAAAAATCAAATGTGCTGGACATTATCACAATGCTTATAAAGATTTCTTTCAGTGCCTTTCATTACATTTGCTTTTCAGAGGATCTAACACCACTGTTAGCAATTTTTTTTCTGTTTTGTGTGTGTATGTGTTAAATAAATGCCAACAACAGGAGAATAAAAACTACTGAAACCAATCGTTTTAGTTGTTCGATGCTAATATATGGGTGTCGGTGACGTATGTCAGACATGGTACGCATCTTATTATTGGTCTTAGAGAACTATAAGAAAAGTCAAACCTACCTAGTTTTCAAATTGTGAAACATGCTCTAGATATTGGGAGGCATCTTTCCCCTTTCTTGAGGCCATCTGAACACAGTTATTTGAAATAAATGTTTTGAAATAAAACATAACTACTGCAGTTTCTGGGTAGCACCATGGCACAGTGGGGAATGTTGTTCCCTCATAATACTTCAGCCTCCAGTGTACTTGTTTTTAGTATAGAGACTGTATGTCCTCCCTGTGTCTGCATAGATTCTCACTGGTATATGGTTTCCTGACATCACCCAAAAATGTGCCATTGTTGAATTGGTAATCCACCAAATTGCATGTAAGTGTACATACAGATATATATATAAATCATATATAAAAATATGTGCGTGTCTACACTACAATGGACTGGCATCCTGTCTGCGACTAGTTTCTCTGTCTTGCAGACACTGAAAGTTGGCATACACTCTGGTACCCTATGACCACGAAATGGACAAAGTGGGTAATAGGAGAATGCAGAAAGAATAGTGTTTTCTGTCACATATAAACACTTTACCTAAAAAGAATTAGAAACAGAATTTGCATTTATAAGATATTCAAGCCATAATCGGAAAATTATTTTCTGGATTAAAATGTATACACTGTAAGGATTGTATATTACATGCAGCTCTGCTCCCTGCTCCTGCCCTCTTTTTTTTTTTTAAACATTTGCACTGTATTTACAACATCAATATACATTTGGTAGCTGTGTGCTGGCGTGAAATTGCATATTTTCCTGCATGCTGCAAACTTGATTAAAGAGATCTCTTTTGTATTAGTTCAAAAAGTTTTGCTGAAAATTCCCTCAAATTTCTGCTTCTCTGTAAAACACTCTACAGACAACTCTTTTCTCTACATTCAGATTTGCAGGCTGGCACTTAGAATGCTGGGAGTTTTTTAACTCAGCTGCAGGCATGAGAAGGCCTGCTGTGGAAACGCACTGTGCCTTAGTCTCAGGCCTACTGCCAAACTCATTGATCCACTGCAGACATTTCAGCTTTTTAAGAAATGCATGCTGTGTGACAGGTTACATTCTTTTAAAGCAGTTGACAGTGCAACAGAAATACCAGAAAAATAAATTTTGAAGCTCGCCCAATAGACTTAAGCTGCTAGCTGAATGAATGTGCTTTCATTACCACAAGCAGCATACAGGAACTGTTATTCAATGTACAGATAAGCCAGAGTACGATAAGAGCAGAGGATTCATCCTTGAAGTTGTTTGCTGTCTTGCACAATAACAAGTGAAAGCAACCTCTGTGTTTTGTGACTTTCTGTAACATTCTGCATGGTTCATAACCTAGCTAGCCTCTTACACCCACATACTTCTTTGCCTGGCTTGCTTTTAAAACCAGTGCAAATAAACCCTACAAAGATTTAAACAGTGGCAAATAGTAATATTGGGTCATCTGTGACAACAGTCCAAATATAAAATGTTATATTTAAATATCTTCTAAATGTAATGTATTGAAATATCTTCCCAATTAATGTTGCTACTTAATATTATGCACATAGGTAGCTTTATCATTAAAATTATTGCTACATATAAAAAAGCACAACAGCATTTCGGTGTAGTGAAATAGAAAACATTTTGAGCTCAATTAAAGAGCTCATTAAAATGCCTTCATCTGGAAGTAGTGTGGTATGTGTGTTCCTCTTGGACTTCCTATACAGTTGTGACCTTATCTTTAAGCAGTTACTTTTGCAGTGTTCTCAGGCATTCCGTTTCTGAGGAGTTTACCAGTATCACAACAAACGTGTAATATTTCTTTAAAAATAAGATTGCTGTTTTTATTTCAGCCCTGTCATTTTCACATTTTCCAGAGAAAACAACTATCTAGACCTGAATTACCAAGTTGTGTCATGGTGTCCATGGGTAAAGCTGTAGACCTGGGTATTGCCCCTTTAGGCACCCTCCCCCAGTTGAAGTTGGTGGAAAAAAGTCATGCTTTCAGGCTAAGCAAAGTGCTATAATGTATTTAAATAGTACTGCTTTAATAAACTGTCAAATACTTCACTAAATTTTAGCAAAAAGATATACTAGCTCCTTTGCTCCTTGCTATAGCTGCTAATACATAAACCAAACACTGAGTGCCTCTTATCAGATTGTGATCACAGCTATTAAAATGATTACTGATACTGCTTACAGTCTGTCATCCCTTCTACAGTACTGACTATGCCCACTAACAGTGAGAACTCAGGGTATCCACTCTCATTTGCCTCAACCTTCCTATAGTTTTTGTCCATGTGCTGTGCAAAATGCCTGAAGATTCCATGACTGGCACGGAGACAGCTTGGAGGTAACTAGTGAGTGTGGATGGGAAACTTGGAATTTTCCAAGGCACTTTAGAATGAATGCATATTACTAGGGCAATCTTTGGTAGAGGCTGCAAGTTTCTAGCAGAAAGATACATTACTGGGGGCGGGGCAGATGTGATTACATCACTGTACCTTCCAGTCCTTGAAACATCAAAGAAAATAACTGATTATCCTTGTTATACAACACTACACCCTTTAACCTAATCTTCCTGTTATCTAGTTTGTCAAAATAAAAGTAGATGCTAGCCATGGGGGGGGGGGGGGGGTAGAGGTGATCGAGTTAGGGCTTTTGCCCGTAACAAAAAAAAAACAAAAACAAAAAACGATTGAGTGGTGGAAACAAATAAAGTGGAAGGTAGATCTCCAAACAGTTAAAAATGTGTTATTAGATCACGTAAATCAGAAAATATTTAAAAAGCATGATCTTTTTACTGCTGCTCTTGTAAGGCCTATAGTGTTATGCAAATGGATGCCTAATTTCCTGTAAAAGTGTTGCATCAGGCTGTGTTTTCTTATATACTAAAAAATGGCTTCTGTTTATATGACATGGGATGAAAATTATACTTCAGCTAAGTTCCTGGAAAGTGGGGCCCTCAAGATGCTTCAGCTAATAATCTCTTTTAATAATTCCAAAGAACAGAAGGCAATGACAGCTAAGGGCCTCTTAGCCTGCCATGTCTATCATTATCATCTGCTTACAGTGCTTTGTCACAATAGTCTGTCTGTTATTATGTGCTTGCAGGGCTGCAACACACTTCTTTTCTAGAACTACTTTCCTGTAGTGCACACCACACACACAATCAGTTCTAATTCAAGTGCTTGCAGGATCACATTACCATCTGCCTCCTCTGTTATCTTAGCTTCAGCTCTGACATCACACTTTATGGCTGCTGTTATCACATGCTTAGCAAGGCAGCACCATTCGTCTACTTTATTAATGCTTGTTTAAAGGGTCACACAATGCCCCCTTTGCTCTATTATCTTCTGCCACTTCTTTATAGCATCTCATCACTTTCAGTTTGTTGTTATAACTCACATATAGGGCCACATCACAATTTGTGATCATCTGCTTAGCTCAGTTTTCTTTTTACTTTTACCTACTAAGCACATAAAAAAACTGAACATAAAACTTTACAAAACCAAATAAAATACAAATATACAGGAAATTTTACGCGAACAGACTGTGAAGTAATTCTAAAGCTATAAATGACATAAATATTTCATAAAAAAATTTGTAAAACAAAATAGAATTAAATAAAACAATTTTACAGCAAAACTGCAACTGGAATACTACAGATCTGCTGTGGTGGAGCTTTTCTCCTTGGGCCTCCCCTGAAAATGGGCTCTGCCCAATCATATTTTCCCATCAACAAAGACAAATGAATAAATTATTAAATCTACGGCTACACCTTTCAAACAGTAGACATAGAAAATGGGTAGAAAGATTTTAGAAAAGTAGGGACATCCGACCAAAATCTGGACACATAATTAGCATAAAATTTGCATATGTATAGCACATTAACTCCTCACACCTCCAGTAGGATTTTCGTATACTACACATAAACACAAGTCTTAAAATTTGAGTCACAGAATAATGCGAACATCTAAGCATATTATCATATCTTTTTTGTGGGGTGAGAATATTGCAAACAAAAAAAAATCTTCCTAATCTTTGGGGTTTTATTTGGATTTCCTGTAAGCAAACAGCAGTAGGACACAAGGGTCTAATACTGCTAAGAAACTGATTACATTTAAACTTAACAAAATAAAAGTAGAGCATAGCAAAGCAAGAAACATTTGTCAGGTTTTTGCTTTTCAGACTCAGCCAAGGTAAATATCAGTGTGCGGTGGTGTTTTTGTCAATATCAGTGATCATATATTTGTGTGGTGGTGGTATCTTTTAATGTCAGTGATCAAGTATCATTGTGGTGGTGTTTGTTTTTAATATCAGTAATCAGGTATCAGTGTGATGGTGGTGTTTTTTTAATATCAGTGATCAGGTATAAGTGTGGTAGTGGTATTTTTTAATATCAGTGATCAGATATTCATGTGTTGGTGGGTGTGACATCCCCACAATGGGCCATTAATCAAGTAGCCTGCATCCTCACCACTGACACTGGAGATGGATGTGTACTTGGAATAGAAATGGATACACTCAGTATTTCCAGATGCAGACTTTTCTGCATCAAGCACAATTTCCCTTAAGAGCACTCAGGGAACTCTCTCAGCCCGGGGTCTGGATTTCTCTGTCTGTCTCCCTCCAGGTCCCTAGTAAGACTCCTCACTGGTACAGCTCTAGGGTTGGGTTCTCAGCCGTGTCCAAGCCAAGTCCTCCGGCACCCTCTCTATAAACCCAGTGCTTCGTGTCTCTGCCCTATGTAGCTGACACTCACACACGCACACACACACACACACACACACACACACACACACACACACACACACACACACACACACACACACACTGAGAGATTTGATTTTTCACACACACCCACCTTGGAAAGGCTGGCCCAGATTTACCTGCTGTTCCCCATTCTGCCAAGAGTATAAGGTAGATATCACTGCCACCAGACACTCACACTATCAGCTACTCTTAAGGCCTTTAACAAATGGTTTCTGATTATACTGTGTAATATTAATACTGATACAAATGTTAGTAGTTGACCAAGACAGCTAGGCCTTCTGGAGTGGCCCACACAGTGTCACCAAATAAATCTAAGCATTCTCAAAGGTTAAATACTTTCTGCAAGGATCAGCCACAATAAATGTTTTAAATATATTTAATAATAAATACTAAAAGGAAATGAAAATACTGACTACATATTCACAGTAAACCATAGAGTTCAAATCACAGGAAATATTGAAAAAAATATTGATGGACAGATTCATACAAATAAAGTAAAACAATCTCTAAACTAATCTTCACTATATGCCTAACTGAGTCTAAGAGAATTACTATTCCCTAATAGTTTACTTGATAGAACATGGCACAATAACATACGTGAGCAGTCTTTCTAGTCAAGTTCTCCAAAACAGAATACTAAATACTCTGAGATTTCACTTTGGTATCTAAAATATAATTTCCAAGTGGGCTGGGAGAATGACCTCATCTGGTCACCTGACTCTAGGTTCCCACACTATCTCCTCTGAAGCTGAGACAGGAATTTAACATAGACGGCTACAATACACATCTAAATGTTTATTGCAGTGCCTGGAGTTTCCCCTCTTTTTACTGAGAATAAACAAAAGCTTCCAGACCAACCATCTCAGGTCCTATTTAACACTGTGGGGTGCCAGTTTAATGGTTTAACAGCTCATTTAGCTCACTCAACCCCACGCAAGTAAGACAGGGTGCACAGACCAAACCAACTATATGCAAAAACACCAAAAAGCATCCAGCACCAAGGAGATAGATAAAATTTAGGATTTAATGTGACAAAACAGCACAAAGCAGCATACCAGTTTTGGCAAAACTTACAGCCTTCTTCAGTGCATAAGCTAACATGAATCCATTACACATTTAATTTAACTTAATTCATTGAGGCCAGGCTTGTACAGAGGCCCAAGCCTGAAAATCCAACCAGATTCTTTTTTATTTAATATAGAATGCCAACCTGCTTTATTGGATTTGTGTCCTTGGATTTTATCAATAATTGTAAATTGAAATTTAGCAGTGGCATGGGTCATTGTGTGATTAAAGAGAGCATTAGATATTCTTTTAGTTCTTATATCACTGAGATGTTCACTAATTCTATATTTTAATGGCCTAGATGTTTGCCCTACATAAAAATCAGAGCAAAAAACAGGTGGCCAGATAAATAACCTAGTCACTGCTACAGTTGTCGAAGCACCTGATTTCAAATATGTGTGGGGTGTTACTGTTGGTGAATTCCTTTGTTTTGCATACATGTGTACAAGAACTGCAATGACCACAAGGGTTACTGCCCACTAATTTATACCCAAATAGGGTAACTTGTTCTGAGGTAGTAGGGGTAAGATGTTTATAGCGGGTTAAATAAGAATTGATGGTACGACCTCTTCTATAAGAGAAAAGACATTGTGGGGAAAGCATTCCTGCTAATTTGTCATTGAGCAACAGAATGTCCCAATGATTTTGAATAATATTTTTAAAGTCATCTGTATTGCATCCAAATGTTGTAACAAAATGAATGGGTTGGGGAGGTTGTCCATCCCTTTCCTTGGATCCCTTACCATAAGTTAACAAATTCTTCTTGTCTTGTTTAGTAGCAAAGGAGCATGCCCTGTTAATATTGTCTGCTTGGTAACCCCTACTTAAAAATCTATGACATAAATCATTTCTACTGATATTAAAGGCTGCATCTGATGAACATATATGCTTAATGCGTAAGAATTTGGATTTGGGGATGTTCCAGATGATGTGGTGGGAGTGATGACTGGACGCATGTAGTAAAGTATTGAATTGGGGGAATTTTCTGTGAACTTCAGTTTCAAGTGTGTGATCAACTTGATGTAAAATGTGAACGTCCGGGAATGTGATTTCTTTCTAGTCATAATTAAGTGTGAAATGTATCCCTAATTTATTTTCATTTAAGTATTCTACACATTTTTCTGCGTAACCAGCATCCCCCCCCCTCCACACCATTTAACAGACATCTAAATAATGTCTCCAGATATCCATATTATCCAAAAATATATTATGGTTTACATCATATATCAAGTTTTCTTCGATGTAGCCCATGAAAAGGTCTGCATAAATGGGAGTGAAAGAGGCTCCCATAGCCGTACCCTTTGACTGCCAGTAGCATCTCCCATGAAAGTAAAAAGCATTCTTAGTAAGAACCTGTTCAGCTAAACAAACAAGAAGAGTGTTAAAGCTGGGAGTATATAGCTCAGCTTTATTGAGCCAGAATTGAATGGGTTCCAATCCTGGCCAATGTGGGATGTTTGTGTATAGGGCTGTGATGCCCAATGTGCATAGAAGCCAACCTGGTTCCAACTGTGTGTCATTTATGATATTCAGAAACTGAGTAGTATCTTTGATTCTGGATCTGATCGGGGGAAGAAGTGGTTGTAAGTATTCCATAAGGAAGGCAGGTAATGGTTCTGTCAAAGAACCTCGACCCAAAACAATCGGTGTCCCTGGTGGTTTGGTAGGATGTTTATGTAGTTTGGGGTGTAGGTATAAATATTTTGACTTGGGATCTTGGACGGTCAATTGATATATTGTCCTCTGATCAATAATCCCTTCCTCCTGTGCCAATTTTAAAAAGGCATCAATTTCTTGTTTAACCCTGAATGTTGGGTCCAGGGGCATATACATATAAATTTATTATTGGACAATTGTGTTATTGCTTCAGTTTCATACATGTCCCAGTCCATGATGACCACTACTCCCCGCTTTGTCCATTGGTAAGATAACTAAGTCATGATTGTTGCTGAGTTTATATAAAGCATCCCGTTCTTGTTTGTTAAGATTCAGTTTATTATTAGTATATGTATTCATGCTGAAGTGCAGATCTTTAAGCATACATTCTTTAAAATCAGAAACGTGTTTGTCCATGGGAGGTATGAAATTGGATTTATGGAAATGACATCCAGTAGATTTTTGAGATTGATTTGAGTCTGAAAAAAATAGTTTGAGGTTAAAAATCCTGCAAAATTCATGAATATCATTCACAAGGACATTCTCAGACACAGAAAAAGATGGAACAAAATTCAATCCTTTGTTTAATAGTTTTATTTTACCATCTGACAATGATTTGGAAGAAATGTTATGAATGTTATTAATATCTAATGTGTCAGGATCTTGTCCAAAAGTTGTTGGATGTTGTGTACCTCTCCGGTGTTTCCTACCTCCCTATGTTTTTTGTCCCTAAAGGGTCAGTACTAGGTTTCCTCTTTGCTACTGGAGATTCCTCAGTGGAGATAGGAACTAGATCCATGGCCGAGGATGATTCTTCCCCTGATGTACCCCCATGAATGTGACTTCTGTTCCTAAGTATAGATCTGGGTCTTTTTTTCTTATTACTTTGTGTAGTCCCTGAGTACTGGAATCTAACACTCTTGTTTAAACCAAATGGTTTGCCTCTGTCATAGCTTAAAATGTCTCTTTTAAATTTCTGTGTTTTCCTCTTTATCAATTGTTGTTCTAACATTGAAAGATCTGTGGCCAGAGCATTCAGATGTTTACTAAAGAAGGATTCACCTTCATATATTCTGACTTCCTCGCAGTTGTTAGTTACTTCAATAATATTTAAATCTATGATTCTTTCATAATATGAGATGAGAGCATCTGTAAAAAGCATAGAAGCTTTGTGTTGGGCCTGTGCCCAATCCTGGGATAATTTCTCATCTATCTGACTAACCAAGGGTTGGGTGCGAACACGCAAACCTCCGAGAGTAATATCTGTTAGTTTATATGCTTTAAAAAGCTTCAAATGCTAAATGTTTGATCTAAGTGTTCTCATACTCTTTGTGAGCTTTTGGAATAATACCCCACAAAGACTATCAGGATTGTCTTTATCCAGAGTTATATTATCTGAACCTAATGGTTGTAGACCAAAAACTGTCAGGTTGTCATGGTCCGCTGAAAGACCTTCCAACAGTTTTGTAAAACCCATGATTAGTCCTGTGTGTGGGAATGAACTAACTAGCATTGTATTCCTCTAGCCAAAATGTTGTGGCTTAACACCAAAAAGTGTTGCTTCAACTCAGATATAATAAGAGTTGGTTATGGTATACACCTATTTATCAAAATCAGTGACATAAACAGTATTTCTCAATTTTTCATCAACAAAAACATAAGCATATCAATGTTATAAATCCATGAATAGAAAACCCAATAATTGGATAGCCCACTAATCGATTAATGGACTGAATGCAAAGTGCAGCCAGCTATGAACCATAAAAATACTGTTAATTATATACCCATTAGAGGTATTAAACCAAAATTCCAAATCTATCAATATAGAGCCACTACACCCTTAAACAAATGATAATGCCCCAGACAATAATAATGGGATACAATAACTGGGAATATGACTGTTGAGGTTCTTAGAAGATCAAACACCAATGTTTGATTCAAAATGGCTGACATTTGTCTCTGCCAAATAAATCCCTTCCGATTTTTTGTAAAGCATGGTTTTCATCATATAAAAATTAAGAACTTTAAATACAAAAATAAATGTGCATCAGTGGTGGCTGGTGACTTCAAATTAAAGGGGGGCTGCAGTAGACAGCTGAATGGGTGGGGCCAATGGGAAGGGGTGGAGCTATGCTCAAAACCACAACAACTGGAACTTTAATTAAATACGCTGCCTTGGGTGCCAAACCGTCATTATGAGAGTCAAATCAAGACAAAATGTAGTGTAGAAGAAAAAAATATTTCAATGCATTGGCTGCATGACAGCTTACTTAATATCTAGATGGAAACGCAAAGGTTGTGAGGCATGAAAAAATAAATTACTTTTTAAATACATTACTGGAATGCCAGTCATAATCAAGTATATAAAAAAAGCATCCCTCAACTCAAGCCACTTCTCCTTGCACTGCAGTTCTAATTATAATTTATATTCAGCTTTATAAAATTACCAAGTAACATGCTGAAAGTAGCAATCTCTGTGATACCCCCACTTGTAAAAATGTTTCTTATCCAAAAAAGACCTGCTGCCTGACAACAACTATCTACTTGTTTCATGGGAAAGACATGATCAAAGTAAAAAATGAACAGCAAACAAGAAAAGCTAAAGATACATTGCTTAAAGGATTACTGCACAAGTTATGGACTACACATGATAGATTGGCATTCTGTTTAGTTTACGGGTAAAGCCTGCAAAGATGACTGCAAGATTCCAACAAATGTAATGAGCTTCTGAAAATACTGTAATCCTGTCCGTTATTATAAATAATGTCATATGCATTTCAATACCTAAGGCTTATACATTATCTAGTTATGTAAATATTCTCTGCATGGCAACAATGAAAAGGCTTTCAATGTTGGTAATTCTTTAACAGTATGCTTATTAAAGCTTACTTGCATCTTACAATCTCCGACAAGCTTACATGATAGTCATGAAAGCATTGCAGAGCAACAGGGCACTGCGACAGCATGCATTTTCTGCATAATAAGAAGCATAAATCAACAGTATACAAATATGACAGAAAAACCAGAACATTCTGTAAAATCAAGGACAGATGAAAAGCCACGATCGTACTTGTGGTGTACCTTTGGATGGGGGAATACTCTGCACACTTAACTGCATAACTGCTTCTTGCCTTGCTTGGACACATCCAGAAACATTACAATGGGGAGTGGGGTGCAACAAGTATGTCACAATTTGAAATGTCTCTGGCTGACAGTGATGGCTCTGACACTCATACCTCTCAACCTCAGAGCAAGAAATCTGAACAAAGCCATACATAGAAGTGGGACACAGGTCCAAAAATAAGGACAATATTTAAATATTGCTCTTATAAACTTAGAAAGATAATAGAATAGTAGTAGGTCTTGCATTAGTACAAATTTTCTGAAGGGTATGAAATCTGAAACTCAAATGTCTGCCACTATTTTCTAACTTCAATCTTTAATGATTTGCCACTAATTTGTCAGAAAACCACAATTTTATGAAAAACAGACCAAAAATGTGATGCAAAAATATAAAATTGCCACACAATACAGCTGGGAACCTGTCAAAGAAGGGGCACATTTTTAATATTAGTACTGTTAACTTGAGCAGCTGACAAAATAAGAGCATCTACATGCATTTCTGAAATAAAAGCAAACTATAACTCTGATCATTACAGTTATTTATAATTGTAAACCCTCCATGTTTTCTTCCAAAATTGCCATTTTGCGGAGGGATTATTAGGGGAGAGAGCAACATTTTGAGCCAAAAGTGTGGATGGTTGAGAGGTTTGGATATTCCTAATTCTATAAAGCAATTTATTTGCACATACCTCTCAACTTCTTAATGCAGGAAATCTGGACAATGCCAAATATATTGGGGGAACATACAAACAGTACTAAAAATTGTTCTTGTATAAGCTTAAGACAGTTGATAGAATAACAGCTCTTGCTTTAGCATGCATTTTTCTGATGGTTATGACATCTGAAACTCAATGTCTGTCATTATTTAGTGACTTAATTCCTAAATGATTTGCCAGAAAACTACAAATTTTATGAAGAACAAACCAAAAATAAGAAGCAAAAATCTATTAATTCTGCAAAAATCTGGACAGTTGAGAGGTATAGTTCAGCCAGGGCTGTCTGAGTTTGCTGCCCTTTCCCCCCTCACAAACTCACGGTTGAATGGAGCCTCCCACCTGCAGCCATTCCAATGTCCCATTCCTTGGTTATTTCACCCCATTTACCATAAACACTGTAATGTGCATACTGTTTTACTTCTGCGATGATTTGGATTTCATTTGAAAGTTTTATTTTGCATTTTACAGCACAAACCCTAATAGATATCTGCTAAACAAAGCAATGCAGTCTCACAATGAAAATAGACTTAGCATTAAAACTTCTCTGACTTTGTAACTCACATTCATTGAAACAGCATTGAAACCCACATTCAAAGAAAATACATTTTGCCAGTGGCAGATAAAGATTAACTTTGAGCTGTTTTCAAATCATAGGCCCCTTGAACATAAAACATACACATGCTCTTTGATACGCCTTCCTGATTGTATTAAATTATATTCCTTGTACAATACAGTACAGTTGTTAGATGGCATTTTAAATTTATTGTTTTGAACATTTTTCCAGTAAACAATGAAACAAGATGCATGCACCGATAATGACAAAACTGCCCAATTCAGAACATTTACATCATAAAAGTCTACTCAAATGTCTACAATCCACCAGTATCAGTAAATATGCACAATATCTGAAGAAGTAAAAGCCATCTAAATAATTACACATTAAAGAGATCTGTAACTAATGAAGAGGTCGCTGCTAGCAAACAACTTTATATGTCATTGTTTCATCTACAAATAAAGTGCCTGTTGCCCTTGAGGAATAAATTGCCTATGTTGCATTAAAAATATGATAAGCTAGTAATATAGCAATAGGGAATGGATGGCAACCTGATAACAGGTTCATAGTTACTAGGTATCTTCACCAAAAAGGACTGCAGCATCCACCCGCTTTACAAGGCAGTACAGTATCAGCAATGCATCTTCCTACTGTGGGAGTAGAACCCACACCCTTCTGCATCAAAAGCAAGTACACTACCTGTTGTGCTATTAACAATGCAAGCCAATTCAGCATAAGCAGCCCTAAACATTTGTTCCCCTGCAGCTCTCAGCTCCTTGTAAAATATACACAACTCTCAGCTGTATGTCTGAACTTTGCAGCACAAGAAATCTGGAAAAAGCCAATATTTATTGAGAGGGGAACAAAAGCCCCAAAACCAGGGACACATTTTAAACATTGCTTGTATAATGTTGGAAAGTTGCTAGAACAAAATGCTGTGTTACCACCATACATTTCACTGCCAAGTCTTGAACCCAGGTGACTGTGCAAAACAGTCAGCGCAACATACCACTATGCCAAATCAGCTGTTTTGTGAAAGAGAGGAAGACTGAAACTTAAATAACAACCATTTAGTGAATTCAGTTCTCATCATAGCTCTCAACCTCATAGCAAAAAACACGTGGACAAAGCCAGTAAGGGGGGAATACAGCCCCCAAATATATTCAGTGAATCCAGTTCTCACCATAGCTCTCAACCTTAGCACAAAAAACCTGGACGAAGCCAATAATGGGTGAATGCAGTCTTAAAACTAGGGACAAATTTCAAATATCCATGTTATAAACTTAGAAAATTGCTGGAATAAAAGGTTTTGTGTTACCGTGTACTTTCTGAAGAATATGAAGTCTGAAATTCAAATGCCTGTTTTTTTTATTTAACATTTGTTAACCAGGAAAGTCTGACCTGGAACAAAAGCCAGTTTTCAGCAGAGCAGGGACAAACACTCCAGACACATGTATTTGCAAGATGGGAGGATATGCAGACTCCACACAGAAGGCACCCCAGCCAAGAATCAAACCAAAGAACCTGTAGCTGTTAGGCAACAATGCTACCAGTGCACCACTGCACTACTGACTTTGCAAGTTAAAACAAACAAACAGAAACCAAAGATTTTATGAGGAACAGAAGAAATATGAGGCAAAAATCTGCAAACTTTTTACGAATGGTGGTGGTTAGGGAATTCAGGCCCTTGCCACCTACACACAGGGTTCAAGCCTGAGTATTCTCTACCCACCACCATGTATTCTCTAGCCACCTGTATATAGCAACTGGGGCATTTTTTACACACACACACACACAAACACACACACACACACACACACACACACACACACACACACACACACACACACACACACGCACACACGCACACACACACACACACACACACACACACACACACACACACACACACACACACACACACACACACACACACACTTTCCGAATTAACCTTACCTGAATAATCCTCAGCACACCAGCCGGTTTCCTTATCCATAGCGGGCCTGCAGTCCCTGAATAATCCACAGCCCTGGATTCACACACCTTAACCGGTTGCAGCAACAGAATCGATGGCTGGTCCTTCTCCTTAGCCCGCCTGCGGTACCGTGAGAGTAGGCTGGGGTTTCCTGGCTCCGCGAGAGAAGGCTGCAGTCCGGTGTCCTTCCATTCTGTGCAGCTTTCACCGCACAGACTTCTAGGCTGCAGGGCAGAAATGCCTTTCTCCCCTATCCAGATTGCCTAACACAGCAGTCTGTAGTTCTGTGAGTACCAGGAACTCCAAGCACGCATACGTGGAGTTCCAGGACTCGCAATTTTCTTTTTATTTTTGGTGTTAAGCCACAACATTTTGGCTAGAGGAATACAGTGCTAGTTAGTTTATTCCCACATACAGGACTAATCATGGATTTTACAAAACTGTTGGAAGGTCTTTCAGTGGACCGTGACAACCTGACAGTTTTTGGTCTACATCTATTAGGTTCAGATAATATAACTCTGGATAAGGACAATCCTGCTAGTCTTTGTGGGGTATTATTCCAAAAGCTCACAAAGAGTATGAGAACACTTAGATCAAACATTTGGCATCTGAAGCTTTTTAAAGCATATAAATTAAAAGATATTACTAACAGAGGTTTGCATGTTCGTACCCAACCCTTGGTTAGTCAGATAGATGAGAAATTATCCCAGGATTGGGCCCAGGCCCAACACAAAGCTTCTATGCTTTTTATGGATGCTCTCATCTCATATTATGAAAGAGCCATAGACTTAAATATTGTTGAAGTAACTAACAACTGCGAGGAAGTCAGAATATATGAAGGTGAATCCTTCTTTAGTAAACATCTGAATGCTCTGGCCACAAATCTTTCAACTTTAGAAAAACAATTGATAAAGAGGAAAACACAGAAATTTAATAGAGACATTTAGACTATGACAGAGGCAAAATATTTGGTTTAAACAAGAGTGTTAGATTCCAGGACTCAGGGACTACACAAAGTAATAAGAAAAAAAGACCCAAATCTATACTTAGGAACAGAAGTCACATTCATGGGGGAACATCAGTGGACGAATCATCCTCGGCCACGGATCTAGATCCTATCTTCAGTGAGGAATCTCCAGTAGCGAAGAGGAAACCTAGTACTGACCCTTTAGGGGCAAAAAACATAGGGGGTAGGAAACACCGGAGAGGTACACAACATCCAACAACTTTTGGACAAGATCCTGACACATTAGATATTAATAACATTCATAACATTTCTTTCAAATCATTGTCAGATGTTGAAATAAAACTATTAAACAAAGGATTGAATTTTGTTTCATCTTTTCTGTGTCTGAGCATGCCCTTGTGAATGATATTCATGAATTTTGCAGGATTCTTAACCTCAAACTATTTTTTTCAGACTCAATTCAATCTCACAGATCTACTGGATTTAATTTCCGTAAATCCAATTTCATACCTCCTATGGACAAACACGTTTCAGTTTTCAAAGAATGTCTGCTTAAAGATCTGCACTTCAACATGAACACACATACTAATAATAAACAGAATTTTAACAAACAAGAACGGGATGCTTTATATAAACTCAGCAACAATCATGACTTAGTTATCTTACCAGTGGACAAAGGGGGGCAGTGGTCATCATGGACTGGGATATGTATGAAACTGAAGCAATAACACAATTGTCCAATAATAAATTTTACATGTATATGCCCCTGGACCCAACATTCAGGTTTAAACAAGAAATTGATGCATTTTTAAAATTGGCACAGGAAGAGGGGTTTATTGATCAGGGGGCAATGTATCCATTAAAGTACATGATGGCACCACTGCTACACCCAGCACTAGGAACAGTCCTGCTAATCAAGTACACAATGGCACCAATGCCACACCCAGTGGTAGGAATAGTCCTGTTAATCAAGCACATGATGGCACCATCACCACATCCAACACTGGGAGCAGTCCTGCTCTTCAAGTACACAGTGGCACCACAGCCACACCCAGAGAGAGGAATAGTCCTGCTCCTCAAGTACATGATGGCACCACTGCCACACCCAGCACTAGGAATACTCTTGCTCAAGTACAGTATATTTGAAGGTGGGTGTAAAATTTTACAACTCAGATGGTGCAAGTTTTCACTCTTTTGCTCTTTGTCAGTTTCAGTTTCATAATTCCACCAAAAGAAATGTGCTCCATATGTATTTTAAAATACAACAAATGCATTTAGGTATATATTTAGAAGATTCCATCTCCACCGAGATATCAATCATCAGTAGAATACCCAGGGGTGATGGTCCTGCTCCTGTTTAGCCTTGAGTTCAGAGCAGTAGATGCCAATGTTCAAGGCCTCTGATTCAACAAGTTCACAGATGACTATAAATTGGGAGCTATTATAGATTTCCCCCAATACACCAGCATCTTGCAAGTGGGTTTAATCCAGACAAATTACTGGTGCCAAAGCCATGGCCTAAAACTCAATGCCAAAAAAATATATTATTATGCCCTCTGGGAAACTGTCAACCCAAGTTAATTACTCAATTGATAACTTGCCCCTAAGAGTCAACCCAATAGTAGTGGATGTTGCAACATATGTAGACAGCAATCTGGAATTTGACCAACACATAGCTATGATAAGAAAATCATTCTATGTCACTCAACTTATAGGTAAGGGTTTGGCATCTAGGTCCAAGGTCATAGTACCACTCTACTCGGTACTAATCAGATCCATCATTGAATTCAATGCCTCCTTTGTCATGTATTTAACCAGACAATTCCAATAGTTGGAAAGCCCACAAAGATTTCTCACTGGGCATGAATACCCTGTTCTACACTGATCACCTAAAGGCTCTGTCTCTGTATTCAGCCTCCTACAGGCTACTGTGAAAGGATCTTTGCCTGGCTTACAGGGCTTCGTCAGACCCAGCCTTGGTGGATCTGTTGCACATGCACAAAACAAATAATACCAGAAACACTAGATCCAGGGATCTTAATTTTGCTTGTGACATAAACAGAATTTGCTGGAGAGACAAATGTGTCCCAGAGGATCCCCACAGTATGGAACAGACAACCCATTCATGTAAAACAGAGTTCATCCCTGACCCTATTCAAACAAAACCTTGACAATTGGATGAGAAAATATAAAATGACCCCAGATCTGGCCCCTTGTCCCTTACGAACAGCGTACGTCAATAAGAAAAGTATTGTCCTAGCTAACAATCTCCCTTACAAATCCTTAGTTATTGACCTACTAACATTCCCCTTCATATAAATACCCATGATACTCTGGACCCAAATGGTTTGGGGTGCATGGCTAGACTTGCAAGGGCCCTAGTGGTGTTTAGCAACAGCTGATTTGCAAACCTACAGTGCAGTGAACTGAAGCCACAAGCAAGTGTTGGAGAGAAATTTGTCATTCTGAATGGAAACCAGAGGTACATTTTTTCAAATCTGCAGTTTCAACAAGCTTATTTCATATTTAATTATATTTGTACTTCAAAACTTGACCAGAATATTGTAACATGCCTACTTGCAAGGTAAGTGAACGTTTGTAATGCACACACAGACATTTGTGGCATTGTATATGTATGCAGACTGAGATAGGGTTTATTACAACATTAACTGAAAAGGTACATGACTGTATGCGGCTGTGAGGTAGGCACCATGAATGATTTCTCTGAAAAACTTTAGGCACACATGTAGGCATACACATGGCAGTAAGAATACATTTCATTTAACTGTGCAAGACATTTCAGTGACTGTTAAAATGATTTGGGGTCACTGTGTTTAACAGTGTATCCATTCATGCTCTCTGTAATCAAACCAGTAAACATGCTTCACAACATCTCTCAGCTATATTATAATTTATGAAGCTTATTGAAATATATAACTGGATAACATGAAAGTCTACAGTAAGATTAACACATGAAAATAGTGTTTTTATTGTTGCAAAGACCATCATCTGGAAGTCATGCTTCCATTTCTTAAATGATTAGGGACAATCATTTGGAGAAGTGCATTGTTTTAAAAGTAGTAACAGCTATGCTGTTGGGGCACCTCCACACCTCTCACCTCTTAATCCAAGAAATCTGGACAAAACCTGATATAATGGAGGGATAAAGGCCCAAAAATAGGGGCAGATTTTAAATGTTGCTCTTATTAATTTTAAAAGTAGCTAGAATGACATTGTTTGTGTTAAAATGCGTTTTCTAAAGGATATGAAGTCTGAAACTCAAATGTATGTCATTATTTAGGGATTTCATTCCTCGGATCATCCCAGTGATTTGCCAGAAAACCACAGATGTTATGAAGAACAAACCAAAAATTTGAGACAAAAATCTGGACATATTGCAAAAATCTGGACAGTTGAGCGGTATTGGCACTGCCAGTCATCAACCATAATTATTGCTGCCAACTTGGATAGCTTGCAGTTGCAAATAGTAGTTTCTTTAAGAAATTTTTAAAACATAATTTAAACCTCACCCACCTGGTGTTGCTTGCAGAAGCATGGACAGACTGTTCAGGAAACTATAATTTAGGCACATAAAGGTTTGCTGTGTAACAAAAAAAAATCTTATCTAGAATAATTACTCTCACTTATACATTTCTAGCAAGCTACTACCATTGCATTTCTTATGCTGTTAACTCCCCTGGCTGTTTCATAATCCCTGCCTTTACATTAGTCTGCTGAGCTCCAGGCTAGTCATGTCATTACAGCAGTAAGCTTAATGGTGCAACTTTGCAACTTGAGCAGCCATGCAAAAAAAAAAAAAAAGACAAAAAGAAGCAAACTGGTGGAATCTTAAAGCCCACGTTTATTTTTTGTATGTTTTATTAAAAGCAAACTGACTACTACCTTTGATTACAGTTGCACTGTTAGTTATATTCTACTGGATTTCATTTTCAGCACTGGCTGCTTCAATAAATCACATAAAGGCAGGGATAATCAGAAATTTGTGAGGAAGCTTTTTTAGGCATACTAATAAGAAAATGCTGAATCATACAGTACATTTAGGGTTGGATGTGCAGTCCTGTAATCTTTCCATAAGGATGAATGTCCCAGACAAAATCCTGGTCCCCCCAACCAAAAATGTCACCAGTCTGATTCCTCTTAAAAAATCAAATTTAGCCTGTTGACGTGGACCCTTCAATACACAGAATTGCCAAGTCCATCAAACAATCAAGTAGAGAAGGGACAATAAAGCTGAAGAAACCCTCAGAAACCTCAGAAACCCTCAGAGCAGTAATGTACATAAAGTGATCTCCCAGGATGAATGTTCACACATAAAAACACTCCTCCAAAGAGCCAAGAAGGCAAGAGATAATAAAAAGAAATTTCACAGAACAGCAATGCTCAGTATCCGATCGGCCAAGTTAAACATTCCACAAACAAAACCACCTCTACAAACTTGAAACTATTATTAACAGCAATCCCAAGTCCGCAGCATCCTTTATTTCAAGCGAATGTTGCATTATGAAGCAAAAATTTTCTTTAAAAGTGACCTATATGTATAAAACAGTTTATACAAGACAAAAATAAAAAAATAAAAAACGTGGAAAAAACAGCACAGTGGCAGGAAAGAGAACCAGCTTTATTCGTGACAAAGCACTTTCACCTTCAAATCCTAGGCATCATCAGAGTCACTAAACATCCACATCACTTCCTTTTTATAGTAAAATACACATGACATCATCAAAGTCACACAACATATACATCACTTCCTATTTACATTAAAATACACATGACATCAGATATATAAAAACTCAGTCATTGCAATTCTGGTTTAAAATCCAGTGCAGTATAATTATATTAAATATAAAACCTATATTAAACATGTTAAAAATACTAAAATGATTTATAAACCACCCTTTTGACATAATTAAAGAACGCACACTGGCTGAATTAAATATTAAAAGACTTCTATTTGAGAAGGGGTACAATAGAAATATTGTCATTAATAGTGTACATTTTTTAATTATGTCAAAAGGGTGGTTTATAAATGATTAAAAAATGATGATGTCATGTGTATTTTACTACAAAAAGGAAGTGATGTGTATGTTTAGTGACTCTGATGATGCGTAAGATTTGAAGGTGAAAGCGCTTAGTCACAAATAAAGCTAGTTCTCTTTCCTGCCACTGTGCTGTTTTTTCCATGTTTTTTTATTTTTTATTTTTGGTTTTATTAGTGATTTTCGCCCCTGGTGAGGTGGAATTTGTGTGTTAGTTTATATAAGACAGTTTACCTGTGTGATAAAGCCAAAAGCTGAATCACTGTAAATAGTGCCCAGTAACAATGCAGTGCTAAAACCAGAAAGGCAAACTGACCATTAACCATATGATATTAAAGACAGAAAAGCAAACTGGCTATACAGGGTGAAACAGCTTATGGAAAAAGATGACCCACCCACCAGCTATAAAGTCCAAGTACTCTAGAGATGACACACACAAAATACACTGTGCATTACACAGAGGTGATATAAACTGATAAAGTTAGGTGGTCAGCAAGTAGTCTAACCAGAACATGGAAAACAGAAGCCGCTTACACGATCACCTCACATTCCTTATGCTTTTGTGTTCTCTGTTTATAGGCTACATCACCCTTCATCAGTTCTGTTTTCGTCGACTTAAAAAACAAAATTGCATTTATCTTGCTCTGCTGCCTACAGGTAATACTACATTGCAGTCTGTCTGCTCTGCTGTTGCCAGTTTATCAGCTGTAAGTTACACTTTTGCTGAGTTATTGCCAGATGGCAGTGCTGATGAATGAACATAAGTATCCAAGGCCAGTAGACAGACTTTGGGAAATTTGGTAGGTTATCGTGATATAAAATTAACAAAGGGAGGACAAAAGCAATTAAAATAAATTATGGCCCATTGGAAGAAGTGGTCCTTCGATACCCACTTTTTAGAGAATCAAACCAGCTGACATACCTTCTCAAATATCATAAATTGTTACTGACCAAGGTGCCCCATTATTGCCCAGTGTAATGCATGAACTTTGTCTAATTTTTAAAGTGAAACAGCAGAGGAAATTGGTATGCCCCAAACAGATAGGTTAGTTGAATGCATTAATTAGTCCTTAAAGTCCATGTTGCATAAGAAAATGTGACCAACTAAAAATCAGGAGATAATGTGTTAGCACACATCATTGCAAAGTTCCTTGTAAAGTGGCAAGAACCCTTTACGTTTATAGAAAAATAAAGTAATTAAATTACAGACTGAAACACTGTGGATAAAGGAAATCAGAACTATTATACCATATACATCTTCTCAAGTCTTGGAGAGAAACTGAAACTTGTATAGTGAGTATTTTTGCATGGACATTAAGTCCCCCACAACATCTCCTGAAGTCAAAATAAGCGAGTCATTGTGAAGGTTCTGGCTACAAGACGGTAAACAGCTTGTCCTTAGTAGTAACGATAATATGGATATATTTTCAGAGTTTGCTGGCAGAAAGTAAAATGGAAACCATACTGAATACCAGGTCTCAATGCTAAGCAGTTCAAACAATGAATAAAAAAGTCACACAGAAAAAACAGTCGGTTAAAAAACAAAAAGAAAAATCTAGCAAACCTAGACTTTCCACTGTGTGATTCCTTAAACCTCTGGCTTTATTGGCCTGAATTTTTCCATAAATAGACTTAAAAGAAAAGGTCATGGACCTTTAGAATTGCCATTTAGCTGAAATACCTGATGGCCTTAAAGGGTAATTTGCATATATCCCATGTTGCCTCTAATACAGGAGGTTTAAGGAATAACACAGTGGAAAGTCTAGGAATGCTAAGCAGTTAGGGAAAAGGTATAAAAAATCTCAAAGTGAGTGTAATAATTCCATTCTACTCATTTCCAAGCTTGATGGGTGTGTACATTTTTACAACACTTTCAGTATTATATATGTTTTTTGTTTCCCTGCAAGACCTGCCTTTTCCCAATCAGTCTATTTAGTCCAGAGAGGAGGAGGCCAGGCATTCCCAGACTAGGTAAGAACCCTGTGACCAATTTTTCCTGCCCATTAAGCCCTATCAGACCATCTGTTTTCCCACTGGTAGGGAGCAGCATGCTGTCACTGCAGGTAAAGCACCACCTCCTCTTTGGCAGCTAATCAAGTTCACCTGCATGCTACCTTCTGAGGTGAGTAGCTCTACATGCAGAATCTCCTTGACTTGTCCATCTGCACTGTTGTAATGCATGCTCCCTAGTCCTATACTCCATGGATGTGACACCTAGTGCTTCTATTAGGTGTTGCCCAAATGGAGAACCAGAGCCAGATCCCTCCCCCAAGAATGGGCTAACAAACAGCAGTTGCTCACTCCCATCCTCCGCTGTCAGCTCCTATGGGAGCCTGAGCCTCTAACTAAACTCGGGTCACCTGCACTTAGGTTAGGGCATTATCCATCTATGTCACAAAGATGGCTGACACTTAAACTCTCTTCTGAAGATATAATACCAATGAGTGCTAAGTCATCAACTAAGATCCTTTACAGTTGTTATACTGGCAAAAAGACTGTAACTCCCAAGCTGGCAAGATGACATTGACACTTCAAGCCTACAGTTTTCACGCAGGCTACCAACCAGGTCTTACCCATTCTGCTGCCAAAGCCATTAGGTTGTTACAGGCCTAGAGCCCATCACTCGCTACAGTCACTGGTGCTTCCATGCTTGGGGGATAAGATAATGCACGTATGTGGAGCCAGCTGCATACACACTGGATAGTCTAGTGGCTTCTACCAGAGGATGTATCATACAAGGAAAGTACAGACATTTTATGCAGGCTAGTCAGAATGTTCCAAGTATCCTCAATGATTAACAGGAAAACAAACTACCTCTGGCAGTCTAAACTAGTTTCAATAACTAAAGAAGGGAGATTCATGGCAGGATAATAGGGAAAGAGTCTCCAGATTGGAGGGCAGAGAAGGCAGCCTGCAAAGGTTTGAAGAAAACTGGAGATGTTTAAAAAAACATTGCCCTAAGAGTGTGTGTGTGTGTGTGTGTGTGTGTGTGTGTGTGTGTGTGTGTGTGTGTGTGTGTGTGTGTGTGTGTGTGTGTGTGTGTGTGTGTGGTGGGCGGAGCTACAACCTGTATAAGAAAGCTGAAGGACTGACTTGTAAGTACTGAATTTATTTGGAAATGAATTTGAGAGTTTTCTGGAACTGTCAGACTGATCTCTGAAAGATTAATTCACACTGACTATATTGTTAAGAGTCCAGTCCAAACCAAATGCTATGCACGTGGGGGATGCACGGCCAGATAATACCATAAAGAAACACAGTTGGCCAGCAAAATTTAGCAGTCGAACATGCAACCAGAAACAAGATAGTGAATAACCAGACTTTTATTATAAAAATAAAAAACAGACCGGTTTCGGCAGTATAATGCCTTCTTCAGTGTTGAACAGACAATCATATAAATCACAATTAAGTATACAAATTTATACATAGTGCTAACCAATAAGCACGTGAAAGTGCTGTAATACTCATGAATAATACATGATGTATTATAAGCTAGCTAACACTATACCAGAGACAATGGCTACTATTAGGGTTGCCACCTTTCTACTGTGCCATTTCCTGACAAACAAGCCCCGCCCCATGCACAATCAAGCCACACCCATTCCCTTTAATAGCCGCACCCCTTTACTCTAGCACCCTTCAGCATAAGTCTTTAATATCACATACAGTTACCAATGTAAACATCACGGTGATGATAGACTACAAAAGACAGTTCTACAGTCCAAGCATCCTATACAAATCATGTAGTCATATATTCACTGTAACATCAAATGAACTAAGCTTTGGTATAGACGGTATACCCCAGAAAACACAGATAAAAGGTAAACAGTTGTAATGACAAACTAGACAAAAAGCTACATTTAAGCCTCACTATAATATGAAGACTGTACGACATAGACACCCTAGGAAGAAACACAGGTCAAGGTAAACATCACGGTGATGACAGACTAGAAAAGACAGATCTACAGTCCAAGCATCTTATACAAATCATGAAGTCATTATATATTCACTGTAACCAAGTCCAAAACCAGATTAGAAACTGTTCTAGTTAATAATCACCACATGTTGAACATCTAGATACAGTTACACACATCTTGTCACCATCAATGAATGAGATAGTGCCAGCACAGCTAGTGAATTAATATAAATTTAATATTTAAAAAATTCGCTAGTAGCTGTGCTGGCAATATTTCATTCCCCTTGTCACACTAATCTTTGAAAATCTACCTTAATTCCAAAGAATTCATCCATTAAAAAAATTCCACTTACCTCCAGAAAAAGCAGCAGCAGAGCTACTTAAACAAGCTCTCAGCCAGAAGAGAACAGGCAGCTAAAGGGCCAGCAAGCAGCAGGCAGGGGGGAACACAACACCACCCAGTCGGCCAGTCCACAGCACTTCTCCAGGGCAAGATTCCAGCAAGCAAGGCAAGCAGCAGGGCTAGGGCAATCCTTCCAGGGAGCAGCAGCAGGGCTAGGACAATCCTTCCAATCCAGGCAGCAGCAGCAGGGCTAGGGCAATCCTTCCAGGCAGCAGCAGGCAGCAGGACTAGGGCAATCCTTCCAGGCAGCAGCAGGGCTAGAGCAATCCTTCCAGGCAGCAGCAAATGAAACCAGCAATCCACCGAAGACGTCCAACCAGCAAGAAATTTCAGACCTTAAGCACCTTTTACAGTACAGAGTAAAAGGTAAAATTAGTAGCTGAAGCGCCGCTTTTTATCCACTAATTTTCGCGGGCTTTGCGGGGATTCGACTTGCAAATCTACGTGTTGATTGGCTGCTTGCTGCATGAGCCTCTTCTGCAGCAAGCAGCCAATCAACCGAGAGTCCAAGACGGGAATTTAAATTTTTTTTTTTTACCTACATACGCGCTGACGCTGACGAGCCTGACGTCGCTTTCCGGACTCCCACAGCAAGAACCGGAGAACCGGAGTGCCCTACTGATTTCCGGGCACTCCGGAAAAAAAACGGAGGGGTGACAATGCTAGCTACTATTTATCTAACAACCCAAACATATAATTCCAAAACCTAAACAAAAACAGTATGTGAAAATAATCAAATCATAAGATATAGAACCATAAAGGCAATAGTTATACATAAATGAAATATGTATATACATCCACTGTCATAATTTATCTCCTTTTATATATATATATAAAGAAACTATAAAGGGCCATAAAACAGCCATAGTGAATGACCCAAGTGACAAACATATATCATGACCCATGAAAAATATATAATATATTGTTATATATACAAAAGGTGATGTATATATATAAAATCTGCAGTAAATGAGTAAAAACATATTGTACCTGACATAGATGATAAGTGGAGTGGAAGTTAAAACCATATACAACATTCTCCATGGACTGAGTGTTAAAGATAATCATTGAGTCCAGGTGGAAAAAGTGCACCCAAAGTTATTATCCAGTACTTTTCCTTGTGATTTAAGATACCATGCCACCCTTGTGGGTTGCTGCGATCACCAACTATTCGGTCTATGATCATAAACATAAACTGTGCTTGTTGATGTTTTGAGACATGTCGGTATAAGGCATTAGTCTCCCTTTTGTTTTTAATATCACTTCGATGTTCATTTATTCGTGACCTGAGTGGCCTAGAAGTCTGACCAACATAGAATGCCCCACAATGGCATGAAGCCAAGTAAACAACCCAATCACTACTACAGTTCCCAAAAGTTTTACAGTCAAAGACCTTACTAGTGTTTCGACTTGAAAAGTGCTGGGACTTGGTGATCTGTTTACAAGAGCCACAGTGGCCACATGGATGCGTGCCCAACAATTCATGTCCCATTATTGTAAGCTGTTTATGAATTGCTCCACCACTACCAATGTGTTTGTAATGAGATAGATGGGAGCCCAATGTTTTGCCTTTCCTATATGAAAATTGACATTCTTCCCCCAGAAAAATTTTGAGTTGTTCATTGGCTAGTAGGATATTCCAGTGTCTGTTTATAATATCCCTAATCACATAATAATTCATACCATATGTTGTGATGAATCTGATTTTAGATGATCGGGAATCTCCGGAAGGAGTCTTATAATCTAGCAATCTGTTCCTATTCATTTTGGAGGATTGAGTCCATGCTTTATTGATATCTTCAGAGTTATACCCTCTACTAACAAATCTGCGACATAAGTCAAGACTAGCAATATCATAATCTGATTTGGTAGAATTAAGGCGTTTCATACGCATAAATTGTGAAACCGGGATATTTCTGATGGTATGACGTGGGTGCATGCTCGATGCATGTAATAGAGTATTATATTGGGGGTATTTGCGAAACACTCTGGCAGCCATGGTATGATCATGATTTCTTGAAAGAGTTACATCCAGAAAATTAATAGTCTGCATATCAAAGGTGATAGAAAATTCAATGCCCCAGATATTACCATTAAGATACTCTACAAATTCATGCAAATATCCCACATCCGCATGCCATACCATCCAACAGTCATCCGGGTACCTACGCCAGATGTCCATTTCTACCAAATATATGTTGTGAGATGCATCGTAGATCATGCACTCTTCAAAGAATGCCATAAACAGGTCGGCATAAATGGGAGCAAAAGATACTCCTATTGCCGTACCCTGTAATTGCCAGTAGCATTGCCCTTGAAAATAAAAAACATTTTTGTTGAGTACATGTTCTGACATGCAAATTAATAACGTATTAAACCCTGGTGAATATAAACCAGCCCTATCCAACCAGTAAAATGTGGTATACTGGTATACAAGGCTTTGACATCCAATGAACACATTAGCCACCCAGGCTCCAATTGTGTCTCCTCTGTGATTTTGAGGAACTGTGTAGTGTCCTGTAGCCTTGCCCTGACCAAACCCAAAAGAGGTTTGAGATGTTGTGTCAGGAAGGCTGACAAGGGTTCGGTCAAGGAACCAATACCCGAAACTATCGGTCTTCCCGGAGGTTTGGTTAGTGATTTATGAACTTTGGGTAGTAAATACATAATCTGCTTATGGGGGTCCTTGACCGAAAGTTGTATAACACATTTTTTGGTGATGATACCCTCCTCACATGCTAGATTCAGGAAAGAGTCAATTTCCTGCTTGAAATTCGGGGTTGGGTCTATGGCCATGTTCATATAACATGCTGTATCTGATAACTGGGATAAACCTTCTTGAAGATAATCACTCATGTTTTGTACAACCACGGCCCCACCCTTGTCTGCTGGTAATATAACTATGTCCTTGTTGTTACATAGCTGTTGGAAGGCAATGCTCTCCTGCTGTGAAAGGTTGTGTCTCAACATAGTATATCCATAATTTTGAAAGTGTAGATCCCTGAAGACGGACTGCATGAAAATCGACACATGCTTGTTCATTGGAGGCTGGAATTCAGATTTGCCAAATCTGAATTCATTAGATCTTTGAGATGTGTCATCTGCAAAAAACAACTTGAGGTTTAGACTACGACAAAAGTTAATAACATCTGTAACAATATGGTATTAATTTGAAAAAAAAAACAGGCATAAAAGTCTGGTTATTCACTATCTTGTTTCTGGTTGCATGTTCGACTGCTAAATTTTGCTGGCCAACTGTGTATTTGTGTAGCTTGTGTTTTTGTATGATATTCCCCATGCTGCAAAAAAAGCATTATTTTGTTATCTTGTAAATAAACCTGTGTTAAAAAACTGGAAAGTAGCCTGTAGTGTCTACTTGTATGACCACAAGCCTAAACAAAATAGCAGACTTCTTTCTTTGTAAATTGTTTCACATATTATTCCATTTGAAAAGAGATAAGTGAATTCTGTCCTGTGTAACTCTGAATATTGCCATGTAGTGTGTTTAATAAAGGGTTTAAATTAAAAGAAAAAAGCTTTGAGGATTTGAGTCTACAGGATAGTGGACAGTACTACTCAGATAAGCTCCACAAAAAAGATTAAGCTTTGGGACTAACTCCATATGGTTAACTAGAATTAAAGTGGAGACCCAGAGAGTTTAGTATGTTCTGCTATAAAAAAGAAGGCAAGTTTGTAAGTTTAACTTATTTCTTTATCACAAATTGTTCTAGTCTTCGGTCTTGGTGTTATTTTTCTCCATTGTTTTTGCTGCTTTAGTTGTGTGTATGGACTAACCTATGCTTCCGTACTGATTCCTATTGTTTGTGTTAAGTTAAACCTGCTTGCTTCATCGCTATACTCTCACCTCTCCCAAAAATTCTAGAAACATGTATACACAAACAAATAATGCAACAACTACCTCAAGAAAATCTACTCGCTCCCACTCAACACGGCTTTCGTACCAAGCACAGCATCACTGCAGCTCTTATGTCCTTCCTTAATTCTGTCTCACTTGCCAGAGACAATAATAAACTTATTTCCTGTCTTTTTTTAGACCTCTCTAAAGCTTTTGACACTGTCTCTCACCGTCTTCTTCTGCACAAACTCACTAACCTTAATTTCTCACCTGCTACTGTCTCATTGTTTCACAGTTACCTCTCTGATCGCTACCAGTCAGTAAAATGGCTCTCAGCTCACTTCCCTCTTCTCTGTGTTAAAACGGGTGTTCCACAAGACTCCATCCTTGGTCCACTACTTTTCAATATCTTTAGCAAACTTCTCTCCTCTTCCTGTCCTGCGTCATGCCTCATACAATACACAGATGACTCTACAGTTATCACTATCGCTGACTCTCCAGCTGCACTCATCTCAGTTACACAGACCTCCTTTAAGTCTGTAGAAAACTGGCTATCTGATAACCAACTTATTCTCAACCCAAAAAAAACTAAACTATTATTCTTTCTCCCTAAAATTCTTCACTATATCAAATCTTCCTCATCAATATTGTCCCTAAACAACTCTGCAATACAGGCAGACACCAGCACAAAACACCTAGGTGCTACTATAGATGACCACTTAAAGTTTGATTTACATATCAATAACTGCATTAGGAAAACAAATCAGAAGCTAGGACTTCTGTACTGTAACAAGAATTTTCTTAACAGAAAAGCCAAGTTAACCCTATCTAATTCTTACTTCTTATCCACTTTACTCTATAGTTCTCAAATTCTAACTAACCTCAACAACTGGACTGCTAGCCAAACTAGAAGCAACTTACAACAAGATAGCAAGATTTGCTGCACAGAATACATACAAGTCCCACCATGGTCTCTCATTGAAAGAATTAAATTGGCTAGAATTACCTATCTTGTTCCTACTTACTCAGTCTCAGATCATTCACTCTATTCTCTACAGACCTACTTACTGCCCGACTCTCTCGTCTCTAATCTCCCACTACACCCCAACAAGATCCCTCCGAAGTTCCAGTCAAGGCCTTTTGCAAATCCATAAACTTTATACTAAGGCCAAAATCTCTATCCCACCAAGGCTTGGAATAGTCTGCCCCTCTATATCAGGTCACTTTAGCAACTAAAACAATTTAAAACTGCTACTAAACAATCCTGCAAACTAAATGGATCTGTCAGTGTAATCATCCCCCATAAACCTTTCTCTAATCCTTTTCTATTTCTCCACTTTGTCTTTCTCCTTTCCCTCCAATCTACTATTTCCACTTCCCACTTCTACTTACTACAACTAGAATTAAATACTACTCTGTATGATGAGAACATTTTTAAAACTGTATATGATTTTATGCTTTTTTGTATTGTATATATTATGTGTTTTGTTTATTAATTACTACTCTGGATGCTAGTCTGTTAAACTATGTTGGAGCTTTTCTCCTTGGGCCTTCACTGAAAAAGGGCTATTAAGCTCAGTTGGACAAACCCAGTTAACAAATGTAAAATAAATAAAATAAATAAATATTCAACCTGAAGACTGTTCCATTTGTGAACGGGTGTTTTGTTCTTCTGGTTTGTCTTCAGTGTCTACAATTTTTATATTTTTGCTTAAAACATTCCAATAAGCATTGTTTTACTTTATCATAGTTTAAACAATCAGTGTCAGACAATTTAGAGACAGCAGTTACAACTTTACCATGAAGTAAGGGGGTCAGGAACCGTACCCAGAGCCCTTGGTCAACATTATACTGTTTACATACTCTTTCAAATATATGAATAAATCTATCAAAATGATCACCCTCTGTAAATTGTGGAAGAAATTTACTGACCTTTTTTGCTTCTGGGGTTTGGTTATTCCCTTCCCCATTACCCCCACGACTCTGGTGAAGAGTCAGCATCTCCCTCTCATGTCGATGCTTCTTCTCATTTTCTTAAGCCTCCAAATGCCACAGTTTCTTATTTTCTTTGGTCTCCAAACACTGCTGTCTCTCTACTGATTCTAATTCCAAATGTTTGCCCTCCAGTTCAAGTCTCTAACTCCAGATGGATTTTTAAGTCCGCTGAGGAAAAGGTGAACTGTCCTGTTTCTGAAGGCTGCAAATCCCCATTGCCAGACTGGTTGTCTTCCTGGTTTCTGGACTAAGCTGCGACTAAGGCTGAAATAATTTCCTCTTTACTCAGGTTGGCATGCACCAGTCCTTTGGATTTGCACACCTTGGCCAACTGATTATTTGTCAGCTTGCCATAATCTTCTGCTGACATAATTACCTGATTTCTCTATTGTGAAAATGAAACTCTGTATGTTTAGCTTGTGGCTGCTGGCAGTACACACACCTTTAGTGACACCTGCCTACAGGCTACAGAAGTTCAATTAATATCCACACCTCTACTCACCAATATGTGACGTCCCTGTTCTGGACAAGTAATCAAGAAGCCTCAATCTTTACACTGACACCAGTGAGGGACATTCACTTGGAACAGAAATAGATACACAGAGTATTTCCAGATGCAGATCAATGCACCAAGCACAATTTTCCTTACGAGCTTACAGGGAACATGCTCAGTCTGGGGGCTGGGTTTCAGTGGCTCTCTCTCTCTCTCTCTCTCTCTCTCTCTCTCTCTCCAGGCTCCTAATCAGACTCCCCACTGACACAACTGTAAGAGTTGAGTCCTCAGCTGAGTGTTCCAAGCCAAGTCCTCCACCACTCTATCTGTGAAACCAATGCTCTGGTGTCCCTGCTCCAAGTAGCTGACACACACACTCTTTGAGATTTGATTTTCACACACACACACACACACACACACACACACACACACACACACACACACACACACACACACACACACACACACACACACACACACACACACACACATACGAGAAAGGCTGGCACAGATTTACTAGCTCTGCTACCTTTGCCCAGACTTTAATGTAGTTATACTGCCACCAGCCAACTACTTTAAGGCTCTTACAAGGGTACCCAATTATACTGAGTAAAATTAATAGTAATACAAATGGTAGTATTTGACTAATGCAGCAAGGCTTTCAGGAGCAGCCACAGTTTCACCAAATAAATATAAGTACTCTCAAAGCTTAAATATGTTCTAAAAGACCAACCACAATGAAAAGTGTGCATATATGTAATAATAAATAATAAAAACAACACGATACTGAATATCTATTAACAATAAACATCAGAGTTTCAATCACAGGAAATATTAAAAGTAACACAGATGGATAGAGTCACACCATTATAGGAAAACAGTACATAATTAATCTCACTATATTTTCTTGACTGATCTAAAGAATTACTGTTTTTTATTTACTTAATAAAGCAAGGCAAGATGAAGTGGGTGAGTGATCCTTCTTTGTCAGGTTTCAAAAACATACTGTTCTGAGACTTCTGTCTCATCTAGTATTAAAACATAATTTCAGTGCTGGATTACAGAATGACATCACATTCAACTGGTCATCTGACTCTGGTTCCCACACCACCCCCTTTTCTAGAAACTGAACCTGAATTTAGGAAATATGTGTTACCACATACAAATAGCTTTGCTGAGATGTGCTATAGCGTCTGGAAGCTATAAAACCATTTCAAAACTTCCACCTTTCTAGAGTAGCAAATAATTTAACCTTAAGGACAATACAGTAGGGTCCGTAGTCCTGGTTTTCAGACATTTTGTCTCTGGCTGCAATCAGAATTGTAAGATACAATTGTTATTGCCTAAACCAGGTAATTTAATTTCAGACTATTTTCAAAGTTAGCTGGACTGAGAATAATCTCTTCTCTTCCAGTATCCCCTGTTACAATATATTCATGTCAGCAGTTATAATACAGCCTGACATATGGGTGTATTTCTTTTCTGTCCACAAGACCGACTGTTGGTACATTTTTTAACACAAGTAGCTTTACAAACACATTTTCAACACAAGCACCTGTACAAATCAGTTTGGTATACAAATGACATATAATTCTTTACAAAACTCCAGCTAGCTATGCTGGCATATGTTACACATTCACTGCTCTACTTCTCCTGGCATAGCTGGCAATACCTCACATCATCAAAGCTGGGCTACAACATAAATGAGTTATGTTGCTTTTTATAGAGAAAACTGTTCTAAAATGGTAGACTTAATTTGTAGGGCTTTGTCATTTTTTGAATTCTTAGTGATTGCAAATCAGATTTTGGTTATGTCGTCTGATACCTTATTTACCAGGAGAGTAAGCATGTTTTAGTTTGTCGTATTTGCTAGTAGAGTTCAAGGGGTTTCCTTCAGAAGTTGGGATAATATATTAATGCTTGATTTACAATCACCTGTAAAGAGATTTAAAACTCTAAAGCAACTCAGATGGAAAATTAAAAGGATTAGGTGATATGGCTGTTATCTGTTATGGGCGTCATTTGTTACTGGATGTTATACACTGGTTTACCTAGAGAAGCACATCAGTTTTCTGGCATCTTTAAAATTTAGCCATGTAGTGGCACAAAGTCAGGCAAATAGACTGAACAATTATACCTGAATTATAGGGTGGGTGTAAGTCTGCATCTCCCTTGTCTTAAATAGATTAATTAATCCTGCCCCCAGCTGCCAGCCCCACTGTAAAGAAAACAAAAAAAATGATAGCTTGTGTATATTTATTAGCATAAGCTCTCACTTTTATAGACTGTATTGTAATATGCCCAGGTGACTTGGCCAGGAACACTTCTGACTTTTTTCTCCATTTTTGCAGTCATCTCAAATGTACCATTTTGTACTTTCCTAATTAAGTCCACTCACAAGTATCTGACTTCATAACCTCTGTACAAGATTTCCACAATTAAGCAGTATTAATAAGTATTTTTTTGCTTGGCCCCTGGTCAAAACCAAAGACTGAGATCAGCTGCTAAGTAACCTATTAGGAAAGAGGAGGGAAGGAAATTCATCAGTCTGAGACTGAGCAGTGTGGATTATTAATTTTAAAATGGACTGTTCTGCATTTCACTGTCTTTGCTGTGTTTACTGTCTGCACTGGTGCTACTACCTGCAACCATAAGTAATAGTTGTTTATTAATAATGTTCATGTGCCAGGACAAGTCACACCCATAACAGCACACATGCACAAATTGTTTTGCTTGTGTGATCATTGTGTATCAAATAGTTTCTTGTAAATGCATTTGCTTTTAGGTAGATGCTTACCTAGCAGTGCACAAACTCTAACAAAGCAGAAAAGTCCCAACTTCTCATGTGACAGATTTGGGGTATCTATAACAACTGCAGCCTAAGCCATAGAGCATTCACTACCCTTTTCATAGAGATTCATAAGTTAGTACTAGCTGAGCTGCCTTGCAGGCTATTTTAAGCCTAGCCAAGTTATCTTTTAAAGGTGAGAATCACAACCTGTCCTTTGTGTCTGTGAGGTAAACACCTTAATCATTATGCCAAACCTCAACTTTCTTCACATTTCAGAACAAAAGTATTTTAAAACTGCAGGCAAATTGCTGTAGTACCACAAAGATAGGTGGGAATCTGTCAGCAACACCATGAGGATCTTCAAAAGAATATTGTGTGTCAGTTCTTTTATGCAGAACAGTCCAGTTTGTGGTAGAAGTATTGTTTTGACCCTGGCACGCTACCAGTCAGATAGTCATACTTTCCTGATTTGATTTTGGTTAATTTCTTTCATCTGTTCCGTGACAACTTCTCAAATGTCCCTGATTTTGCCTCACATTTTTGTCCTGTCCTTAATAAAATGTATGATTTTCTGATGAGTCATTTGAGGATTACAGCTGGTCACTAATACAAGAAATTAGAGTCTCATAAGTTACTGTTTGGAAAGAGCATGTTGATGCAAAACTTGTTGTATGAAGTTTATAAGTGAATTACAGTAATATTTAGATATTATTTCTGATTTTGGCCCTTTATCCCCCTCCATTGCTTTTGGCGTGTCCAGAGTTTTTGAGCAAAGAATTTGAGTTAAGTGTTCATTGTAAAATTTTTGGCTTTCTGGTAAGTCATTGAGGGCTGCAGTCACTAAATTACAGCTCTGAGTTTTAGATTTCATGTAACTAATTACCTGTTGTTTGCTCATTATTTGGGCTTCACAAGACTAATGTGATTTACATGAAGCGACTTGGAATATGTTTATAGTATGGCAACATATGGAATGGAGCGGAAATAAAAAAAAATGATGGCCATGTAATTTATTGCAATTAGTGCCTGATGTCTAGAAGGAAGTTTCTGTTACTGCTGGGCAGGGGTGGTGGCTGTGCCCATACCTCTCAACTGTACAGATTTTTGCAGAATACCCATTTTTTTCCACATAGTTTTGTTCGGTTTCTCATAAAATTGCGTTTTTTTTTTTTTGGCAAGTCACTGGCAAGTCACTGAGGATTGACTTCAGAAAATGAGACATTCGAGATTCAGACTTCATACCCTTCAGAAAATTCATGCTAATGCAAAACCTGTTGGTCTATGTTTGCAAGAGCAGTATTTAAAAATTGTCCCTATATTTTTTTGCTCTAAGAGGTTGAGAGGTATGGGGCTGTCTGGGGATAAATGTAGCTGACCCTCTTGTTATCTGTGCAGTTTAAACAGTCACTGATCTGGCTTTGTAAAACTAGTAAATCCAAAAACGAACAGGAGTTCAGTACCACGAATAAAGTGCAACAATCAATTTTAATAACTTGAAAGCTGAAGAAGTTTGTGTCTCAGACGAAAGCACTCATTTATTAGCTTTTCAAGTTATTAAAATTGATTGTTGTACTTTATTCGTGGTACTGGACTCCTGTTCATTTTTGGATTTGGTATTAGTCGTATTTTGTTGATTTTATTTGTAAAACTAGTATCCATTTGTGTGAAGTGAGATTGAAAACGTTATTATTGTGATCTCTTATTGAATTATTTTTACCAACATCAAACCTGTGAGGTATACACAGTAAAGTGGATGTAATTGATAGCTACAGAGGTTATCTGTAGATGTAAGTGACTTACCACAGCTGCTATTTGGTCGCTGTTGAACAGCAGTAACTGATCTGGTGTGGCAGGAGTAGTATCAAACAATGTATTCTATTTGCTGAAATCAGTGTAAAGCTAGTATTGTCATGGTGTGTGTGTGTGTGTGTGTGTGTGTGTGTGTGTGTGTGTGTGTGTGTTAGGGGTTTCATTGTATTTCAGAATAACAAGTTGGCAATAATTTCTTTCACTTTTTATCAGAAACATCAGTGTTGTATATGGTAATTGGCTATCTTTGGGAGTTTGGCAAAATCAAGATGTGTGTGAAAGAAAGTTATCACTGGGGCAGTGCTGCAGTGCACAGCATTGTCATTTCATACTTTGCTGCACATTGGTATAGTACTGCAGTGCATATCATTGTCATTTCATACTTTGCTGCACACTGGCACAGTGTTGCAGTGCATAGCATTGTCATTTCATACTTTGCTATACACTGGCACAGTGTTGCAGTGTGTAACATTGCCATCTTATACCACCATGATGGAGGTAAACTGGCAGGAGTTCCTCCAGTTCGCAGATAGACAAGTGTGTATGTATATGTGTGTTTGTGCATATTTCTGCATCTTATGATGCATTTTTTTTGTCATGATCAATGTCAGTATGTATACGCTCATGAAAAATTCGTGCTGATGGGGCTAGAGTTAACTCCTGTTATGTGTAACCATGAGTATGATGTCACTAGCTCCACCCAGTTAGGGCATACAAAACACTGGCATGCAGGATAACATAACTCAACAGTTCCTGATTTTACTCCATGCTATTTGATCTGTTCCTTGTAAAATGTGTGTTTTTTTGAAATTTGTGAGCTACTGCATTAAATATTGATAGACATTTGAGTTTTAGACTTCACATCCTTCAGAAAATGCATGTTAAAACAAAACTGTTGTGCCAGCAACATTTTAGGTATAAAAGAGCAATATAAAAAATCTGCCTCTAATTTTGAGCCATTTTCCCACATTAGTTTTGGATTTGTCCCTGAGTCTTATACAAGAAGTTTAGGCTGCCTACAGTAGAATATTCATTTTTCATTTTTTTTTAATTTTCACTGCAACTGACATTGGAGGTGTTCTGCAATAGCAGTAACTTGACGTGTTACTCTGTGTTTTTTTAGCATTTTGGCCAATTGCAGGTGATCACTAGAAGTGACTGTTTGTGAGTGGGCAATCGGCGGATGGAAAGAAAGAGATAGGCTGATCATTGCTGTGGCTTGGTGGGAATGGGAACAGAGCATATCAAAGCTCCAGGATGAATTATACTATTGTGATTGCTTGGCAATCATTTAAAACATTGGATCTTGTATAGCTGTGTGCCCAGAAGAAAAAGTGATGCTCTTAACTGAGGTATAGTGTTCTTTGTAATAACTGGTTCCTGCTACTCTACTGCCATCAGAAACAGAGCATTAATTTTGTTAGTTCCACTTGTAAGATGACCCCCAAACTACTTTTTTAAAGGAGAGTGGAGGGGGTTAAGGCTTCCCTTATAAACAGAATTAACCAACATACCCATCAGTCTAGAGGCAAAAGCTGTCAAAATATGCTACCTCAATAACATTTTGAGAGCTATGGAGATGTATTGGTGAGATCCAATGTTCAGCATTAATGCTGTTTGCTCTTTCACTTGTTCTGGTATGAGACCAGATTGATCTGTGGGCAGTGCACAACACAATTGTATTTATTTTATTATTTTCTGTTTAATTTTTATGACAATCGACATGGGGTGGAGGCACTGTTTAGCAGCAGTTGGCCATAAATTCCTGTGGCTGTTTTTTCACCACTTTTTGCTATTATCCATAAGAAGTGGCTGCCTGAAATGACTGCCTGTTTGGGGGGGTCAGTCTTTGGATGAAAGCAAAGGACATGGCTCAAGAAAAAACATCATTGAAATAATTATTTTGGGGTGTGTATATGCACTCAACATTAAGATGTTGAAATAAAGTACCGTGGTCTTTTATTGTAAGGAAAAAATAACAGACATTAGAAGTGTATAAAGAAGATGGCTGTATTTGGGCTAGAGCTGAGGAGGCATGCTGCATGTGAAAATGGGTCACTTCCATTTCGTCGACAGTTCATTTCACTGACAACCAAGTCAGCAGGCCCAATTCCCTGAAACTTAATTTCACTGACACTTAATTTCACCGACAATCATTTATTCGAAAATGATATATGGCCTATTCCCCACTGTAGAGCGAACCTGGAGTTAGAATATATAGTAAGGGGGGTGTGGGGGGGTGAAGCCCCCCACATATCATAAACATTTTACAGTATACAGATATAACTATTACCAACAAACCATTATAGAATCCCAGTATGTGGGGGGCTTCCCCCCCACACCACCCATTGTGGGGGCTGTGCCCTCCACACACCCCTTACTATATATTCTAACTCCAGGGTCACTCTACAGTGGGGAATAGGCCATATATAATTTTTGTCAAAATGAGTGTCGGTGAAATTAAGTTTCAGTGAAATGAAGTTTCAGTGAATTGGGCCTGCTGAGTTGAGTGTCGATGAAATGAACTGTCAACGAAATGAAGGTGATCCGTGAAAATACAGGGTTGATACAGGATGACTGTTAAATAAAAATGATATGGCTTATTGGAGAGTCAGAGTATATGTCTAATAGCAGCAAGTTGAAGTCTGTTGCTATTGCAGTTAACTTTTCCATTTTCTTAATGAGAAATTAAAAGTATACAGAATGTGGGTGCCATATTTTGCAGCCAAGTGAAGTATGACAGCAAATGGTAGCTACAGGATCACTTTTGAATGATTACTGATCTGGTTTGTTGGGCGAGCAGTATTTTTCAAAAAGCAGTGTGGCCATTTTGTTTATGTGATTCCTTTAAAGTGAACAGAGCCATAACTGTCTCATTTACTACCCAGTACTGCTACCTGATGTAGCACCCCACTTCTTTTTTAAAGAAGTACATCAGATCCTCTGTATCCTGCCCTTCATGTCTAAATGAAGAGCAAAAAAGGTTGTATTTTTTAAAAAAATGTAGCTATAACTTAGACCATACATGATGCACTGAAGTCTAGACCTCAGAAAGAATTAGATTTCCATAGTGACATGCTGAAATACTGCAAGAGAAATGAATTGTTGTTGTTTGTCTTTTCAGCTTTTCCCTGTTAGGGTCGCCACAGTGGAACTCCGGTCCGCTAATGATCGGCAGTCAATTTTTATGGTGCCAGTTGCCAGCTCGACGCCCAACCTTCAGCCAAGGCGCGCCCATTCATGCATGTCTTTCGGAGGCCACTCGGCTGCGGGGAGGACATGCAGACTCCACACAGAATGCACTCCAGCCGAGAATCGAACTGGAGAACCTCTTGCTGTGATGTAACAATGCTACCGCTGTGCAGGAACTGCAAGAGAAATGAATACCGGTACTGAAATCATGCGACCTAACACCATGCACCTGCGGCAGCTGTTCCATTGCCCACCTTCACCCTAGCTACACCTCTGAAATGAAAGGTTGTATACCCACTCAGGGCACAGTCCACTGGGACAGGGACAATAGACATTGCACCAAAGTATCTTTATGGAAGCCTCTGAATTTTTTTATTATAAAGTCCCTTTGGGAAACTTGCATATGCTCTTGTATATACAACTAACACATCCAGCATTTCAGATGTTTTTTGTCACAGTCTATAGCTAGACTTGGTTTCCATCTGGGAGTTATTTTACCTAAAGCCAATGTCCAGAATACATGTGTACTAACCTCATTATGTTAGAAGTAAAAATTCTGTTTATTTTTCAAGAAAAAAATATTTTTTCTTTTGCAATATGCTGTGGTTCCAGTGCCATGTTTTCAGGTGACTGAAGCTGTGAATTTAAATTCAGAGGTGTACTGCTATATATCTTGACTGTTCCAAATTCACAATATAAAGTATACAATGGGCTGCCAGGACTATAGCCAAAAATGAAATTAAGCCACGGAGTCCCTGCTGTCAGCAATTGCTGCTGCTGTAGTTTGTGTATCACTATGCCCAAATACCACAGAGAAGCTGGGGTACCTTACTAATACTGTGTATTAATTCTCCTCCTCTTTCCTGTTGTCATCCAAGTTCCTGGCATAGGGGCCATCTGGGTGTGAATAGTGTACTTAAAGACCAATTATTCAGGTGAAACTTTTTGTCTTACTCAGACTTGAAATAGGGTAAAGAAAGTCAATTAACTTCATTTGTAATTTTATATGAAATTTCTGTGGAATTTTTCTTAATGCAACTGCAATTTAACTATATGCAGCTCATATCACGTGCATGTGTTTCAGAGTATATAGTAAAAAATACTTAAAAATTTAATTTCATGTTACTGAGTACCTCTCTGTACCTGACCCTCCCCATCAGCCTTCAACTTCTGCCAGCACCCCTAAGACTCGCAGAGCTTTGATAGCTGTCAAATGCAAAGAACTTCAGAGCACAAGTCAGAATGTTTCAGTTCTGATTCCAAGAATAAACATGCTTTGCTTTGTCGATAGGACAGCACAGGATATGTGAAACCATCGGATCTCATGTTAATTAAACTTGGAAATGAGCACTTACATGGGTCTTACAAGGAGAAGACAAGTCCATGCCCCCGCTACTTCCTGCTGTTGATGATCCAGGGTCAACAAAATGGGTTCAGTGAGCTATTAATTATCTGCTGTATACCATATATATTTATATAACCTTGGATCTTTTGTATGTATCCAGGTAGTGTCTTGAGGGTGTAGTTGCCTTTAAAGTAAATGTTTTTGTTGCAGATTTTTCAGACAAGTGCAATCTGGCATTGATATCACCTTATTATGTTGCAGTATGAAAATCAGACTGACCAAGAGACATATTTTGGAATTGTATTTCATGGGGAATGGGCATCGATCAAGAGTAAATACTGAATGTCATTTATGGCATATTAAATTAAACCATCTAGATGGCTAGTATCAGCCCTGTCAAACATGTAAACAGAGTTTCTTGAGTATTTCTTCAGAGATTCTGTAGTCAACACTTGTTGTGTCTTTCGGCTTTTCCCAGTTAGGGGTCGCCACAGCGGAACTCCAGTCCGCTAATGATTGGCAGTAGATTTTTACATACCGAGTTGCCGGCGCTGACACACAACCTTCAACGAAGGTCCGCCCATTCATGCATATCTCGACACAGAAGACGCTCTAACTGAGAATCAAACAGGACAACGTCTTACTATGAGGCGACAATACTACCGCAGCACCACCACCGCAGATATTCTGTAGTCAACACTGCTCATTTTTATTCCTCTGTTCTGCCCCTGCATTATAGATGTCATTGTGTAACCAAGTCCTCTAGGAGTAAACACAATATTAAAAAGTGGTGAGCTCTCACAAGAGATCCCCTTGAAAGGGACAATATTTCATTCTATTTTACTTGTATTCTGCATTAAATATCCTTAATCTCAATTTTGAAACAAGGTTTGGATGCTTCAAGTTAATGCAGTATGACTTCACCTTTCTTAGCTTGTCACATCTAGCTGTTCTTGTCCCAGTGAATATTTAGCCAGATGACACTTTTACTCCAGTAATACATTTTTGTGTGTATACATAAACTCATCTGCCAAGCAGTTAATGAGTATTCTGTAACTTCCAGGAACAATGATTTATATTTAGTAAAAAAAAATAAAATAAATGAAATTCTACTTTCATGAGACAAAATCTGGGAATTATACTTGTTAAGTATAAAAAAAAAAAATCTGGTCACGATCCTGGCTCCATCATGTTTTAGTGCATGTCCCATTTAGTGACTATTCCTGCTATCTGAATGTTTGTATATTTTGAAAATGTGTTCCTGCAGATATTGTGATGTAAATATATAATGTTTGGACAGACAATCCCATTGTATTTTATACTTCCATGTTATATTTTGTCACTTGTCCTGGGTTATGTCTGAAAAAGGTCTCTGCACAAGTTCACTTAAAGTTCACTTAACCCGATTAACAATATATAGACACACACACACACGCACACACACACATATATATATATATATATATATATATATATATATATATATATATATATATATATATATGTGTGTGTGTGTGTATATTTATATATATATATATATATATATATATATACACACACACACACACACACACACACAGACACACACATATGCAAAATCAATGAACAGATAATTAAGTAAATTGACTGTATTATAAGTAGTAAATACAAGAAAACACAAGTTATATTAAATAGGATCTCTGTTCTAAAATAACAAATTCTACAAAACTCTTGTCTTTCTGCAATATCCATACAGTCTACATTTGAGGTTTATTGGTATTTTTCCTGGAAGAATAAAAAATCAGTGTCCTTAGTAATTCTGACTTTTTTCATATTTTCTGCCCAGACTGTATTGCTGTTTCTGTTTTCTGTAGCAATATCCATTCTCTTTGCTTTAAGTTTTATGTGTTGAGTGAAGTAAATACCGTGGGAAGAAATAGCCAGGGAATTGTTATGGCTAGGCTTGTATAGGCCCTAGGCCGATAGGCTAGTACCAACCTATGAACCTATGAGTGTTCAAAAGGCTTAATCCTTTTTTTCAACACTGTGTCTAGTGACAATGCAGACAAGACTGTTGGAGGTGCAGTCTGTTCCATAGAAGGGATTACAATTTTCTTTATGTGCAGTGTATTAGGTTCCACTGTTTTAAGTTACTTGTTTATGCTCCCTTTTATCTATTGTACTCCCTGTGGGTCTCCAGCCATAGAGTGCCCTCATCTCATCACTGTTAATAACTCCCCATGCTGTATCTTTCCAATCAGTCCTGTGCATAACCCTTCACAAAGTGGGTTTCTCCTGACTCCTCAAGAGATAATGCCTTGCAAAAATTTTATTAAAGGACAACATGATTCTGTTATTACATGACCAACTTCTCTGTCCTTTTCCTCTCTATTTACTGTCCCTGCTATGATTAAATAGGAGCACAGCATTTAAAATACTTTAAATCGACTGTTTCTCTCCACTAGAACAGTGCCTTACTGTACTGTGGTGGTTTCACTTTCAAAAAACGTTTATCCCACCCTGGAAAAGCTTGCTGCAGTCTCCAATTCATTGATGCCATCAAGGCCAATAAATACAGGTAGTTTTCTGACCAATTCCCTCCCCAAACTGACATCACCATGACCGTCCTAAAACCCACCCATGCTGTGATGTCACAGCTCCCTGGTCCTTTCCTTACTCATACAGAAAGTAAAGGCTAGAACAAGGAAACAGTACGAGTCACGTCTCCTGCTGTGAGCTGTCAATCACAACAGGTAACAGCTCAAATTACCCTTAGCACTTTGACCGCTATGGAAGTTAGGTGTGAAGAGGGATGGGAGATGTGTCAAAGTAGTGCAATTCAGACTTCACAAAAGACTGCAATTTAGCCATTCTAAAAACAAGCAGCAGTAAAAAAACACTTTGAAAGTCTATCTTGTGGAAGTTGCACTGTTTGTGTTTTAAGTATTCACTGAATGGCATGAAATGTTACTTAAAACAAACTGACTGAAAGACAGCAGCATATGCATATAAAATCAATGCAGTAACAGGAGCTTTAGAAAGAAAGAGGCCTGGGTGGTGTAATTTTTTACAGACAAGCACTGCATTGTGGAATACCTAGAGGTAAACTAAACAATCAGGATCACTTCAAGATGCTAGATCCCATGTGGTCAGACTCAGAAATTACATATATAAAATATTTAAAAACCTGTAAATAGTCCCAGAGTGGTGTTAAAATGTAGGAAACACCAAACCATGATGAAATAAACATGGTTTTTGAGTCTGAGGATGCAGTTCTCCTTTAAGGAAGGGGTTGGGGAGACAGGCTTTTGGATAGGAGTAGTGGGGCACTATTCTTGTCAGTGATGTCACAATCCCTAATGTGACGGTACAGCCTGCACTTCTGTCAGTTACATGCAAGACATTCTTTCATTCCTCAGGGACAGCCATGCCACAGCTATCTAGTTTAAATACATTGCTCTGCAACTATCTAGCCCTCCTTCCTGCAATAAAGGCCAGAAATGTTTGCTCATGATGTTTGATTATTATTCTTGTTTAGTGGGATTACATGTACTTGCTTCATGTTTTTATTTGAAACAAAATTTGCACATTTAGAAGAAAGTATTCAGGTATGTTATGGACATGGCAAGAGACAGACAGTGCAGCACATTAGATTATGTCAATTTAAAAAATACAGTTAGAGCTTTAGTCCAGATTTTTCCTTCCTCTGACGACTGACCAGTTAGTTCTTCCTGCACGCTATCCAGACTTTTCATTCCTACATCCGCCCTTTGTTATACTCTGGGTGAAGTGGATGAGTGTCAATTGAGCTAAAAAAGCCTGAACAACTTTTGGCAAACCTCAGAGCATTTTTATTTATTTATTTGGCATTTATTTGACATTTGTTAACTGGGTTGGTCCAACTGAGCCAGTGGCCCATTTTCAGTGGAGACCCGAGGAGAAAAGCTCCAAATACATAAACTATAACATTGCTAGGAAGTATATACAATTATAGGTAAATCACATTTGATACAATATATACAATTAAATCACATTTGATACAGAAGCCGTGGTGGTGCAGCAGTAGCGTTGTCGCTCACAACAAGAGGTTCACCCATTCAGTTCTCAGCTGGAGCGCCTTCTGTGTGGAGTCTGCATGTCCTCCCCACAGTCAAGTGGCGTTAGAAAGACATGCATAGAATGGGCGTGCCTTCGTTGAAGGTTGGGCGTCGAGCTGGCACCTCGGCACCATAAAAATGTACTGCCAATTATTAGTGGACCGGAGTTCAGCTGTGGTGACCCCTAACCGGGAGAAGCCGAAAGAAGAAGAAGAAGAAGAAGAAATCACATTTGATACAGTGATGCAACAAAGGTAAATTTATACAGTGACTCCTTGGAAAGAACATAAGAATAGTATGACACACAAAAAAAGAAGCCATAAAACCCTTTCTACGAAAGCCACTTGGGACAAGGTTCAGGGAGGGAGATTACAGGGACATGTCTTGTGGTGGATTAGGTATTGTTTGAGTGAGTTCTTAAATTTATGGATCTGGGATATGCTTCTTAGAGTCAAGGGAAGCTTGATGCAAAGGCGGGCAGGACAGTAGCTTTATAAGTTCTGTCCAGCAGATTTTTTGGGTTTGTGGAGATGAAGCAGGCATTGATCAGAGCTCCTAAGAGGTTGGGTGGGGGTATATAGTGAGACCAGGGAGGAAATACTTGGGCAGGAGGAGGATTTATTGATAATGGAGTGGATTATGAGTAGCTGGGTAAGTTTAAGTTGATTAGGAAATTCAAGCCAGTTAAGTGCCTTGAGGGCCAGACAGTAGTGAATTTTGGCTGGGAAATTGTTTTTTTTTTTTTTTTGCAGGGGTTAAACTCTCCAGCAACCCCTCATGTGGGGGGATACATCCATGCTGCCCAGTATATATATATATATATATATATATATATATATATATATATATATATATATATATATATATATATATATACCAGCTCCAAGGTTGCACATTAGTGAATGAAAAAGAAAACTCCACTGTTAGTAAAAGTTGTTTTGCCCAAATTTCTTCACTTGATCGGTACTCGTCCAAATGGGTATCAGTTGATTGACACTTTCTCTGCGGTTGGTTTGGTACTTTTGATATTTTCTTAGCCAGACACTTACCCTAGGTGTTCAAGCTATAGCTGACAGTAAACATAGAACAGGCCTTTAACTGTACCTATGAGACGTCCTTGTGTGCAGCTACACTACCTACTATTTGTTGTTCAGTCCAGTTCCTCTTAGCACATCTGTGCTAGTTGGCCTTGCACAGAAATGTTCTCATATGAAACTGTACACACACAAGCCCTCCAAAATAGTTGGTTCAACTGCACCCTAACCCTCTATCTAAACCTAAATTTCTGGGGCCACAGTCAGGGTACTATCACTATGCATCACAGAGCAAGCATTATTTAATGACAACTTTATGCAATGGTTTGCAAAGTTTTTACATTTCTTACTCAGATGCCATTTGCTATGATAATAAATTGAAAATACAAGTAGCAAGAAAAGGAAACTTCTAAAAACTGAACAGAGACGGAATAAACAACTGCAGGGATGAAATATTTCATTCAAGTTTATACTTTATCTCTAAACCACCAAGGCCATGAAATTCCATCAAACAACTGACAAGTTCTGCTTTCTATCATTCTTTAAAGCTGCATACACTAACAAAATTTCATTATGCACTCACTGGGAAATTATAATTCTCCCAAATATTTGTCTGTTGCCGAATAATTTATGAAGGGTGATTACTTTAATAGTTATGATGTTATATCCCCGTTTTGACATTTGCTATCATCCCTGAACTAATAACAAAATGTACTGAATTCTTTCTAATTTATTAACTAAAGCATGCATTTTATATTGATTTATTTTTCATTTAATGAGAGAAATTAAATTCATCTGTGTGAATATTTCAGCACTATGGTTCTTCAGGGGTACACATTAATGTTATATCTCATTGCTCTCTGTAAGTTCTCACTTGCAGACAGATTTATTGTAGGAGAACTACATATTTCTCTCACAAGCCTCATGTTACTTGTTTTTATAATAGGTTACATTTATTTTTGAATTGGAGTGTGTCATTCAGAATTATTAAATTATCCCTGAACACCAGCAATATCTGGTGAACCCCAACAATATCTGCTGTGAAAGCACTGAATAATCTTACTGGTCTCAGTCCTTTACCACAAACTGTCTGTTGTAGGTTTATAGGTATATACTAAGCTAACAGCCATTAGACCTTTATAAGCCTAGCCGTGAAACCCAAATGTGTCCCATAAGTTATATATTTTAGATGTTTATATAGGGGGTGATTGTTTATGAAATGGCTTACTGATTGCCTCTGTCCAACAGAGACATAGATGCCAGACCATGGGTGAATTTTTGATTTCCCATCCAATGGCCCAAGTTAAGCTTAAATAGGGTTAGAGAGGGGCTTTGTTTCACATGGATGGGGAGCCTATTCCAAAAAAATGGGAATTCTCTGAGATATATAACTGTTTCTCCAACATATCCTATTTATGTTGCAAGCAAAATTTAGGTCTTTAGATCTAGTAGTTCTGATGCTGTTTGTTTTGAAGATGTGCAAAAGTCTCGTCAGAGTGTGGTCCGGGGATACCTTGTATGGAAGGCATACATCACTTCTCAGTAGTCTGTAGGAAACTGAGTATAGTGATAGGGCTTGAGGCAATCTGCATATGGCATTGTGTTTATGCCCTGTATTTCTTTTGTAAGGAACCTTTGCAGATGTTCCAGTTGCTGCATATGTCTAGTCTGGCACATACCAAACGAGGTATTTTACTCAGTGATGGGTATGTAGTGGTACAATGACTTCCCTGGACCTAGATGCCATACCCTTACTTATAAGTTGAGCAACACTGATGGATTTCCTTATTACTTTAGAACCATCATAACCTTATAAGTTGACCAACATTAAAGGATTTCCTTACTACTTTGGACACATATTGGTCAAAAGCCAGGTTACTATCTATATGTGTTCCCAGATCCCTGACTTATGGGTCTGCTGTTAGCAGTGTTTCATTGATGACATAGTTTCCTGGAGTGGCTGACTTCCCAAAAAGTACTATAATGCATTTCTTGGCATTGAGTTTTAATCTGTGGCTTTGGAAGTGTTACACATTTTACTTGATTACATGCACTACCACAGTTTATTCATCTGAGAAATACAGAATGTGCAAGTGACAATATTAGGGTCTACTTCACGATGTTGAACGCCGACAATATTGAAGCTGATATTGTCGGCACCACAACATCGAAAGCGCAGAACATTGTGCAGGTAAACGGAAATCGCCGTAGGGGGAGATTTCCATTTACCTCAATGTAGTGCGGTCTTGGAGTTGGAATATTTAAGTAGGGAGGGTGCAGGGAGGCTTGCCCCCATCCTACGCTAGTTAGTTTTTATTTTTGTTTGGTTTTTTTTTAACGTTATTCGATGTTTTACTATATCAATCACTAGAGGGCGACCTTTAGTGATTCGACGTAGTAAGATTTCGATAACATGATATAGACGCCAATATTAGCTAAGATGTTGACAGAAGCAGCTGTAGTATTACACAGACTGCATGGTTTCTTTGATTCGGATGAGATCACATGAGTTATACGCTTCAGGTAGGTTTTGTTTTATTAATTATTAATTATTTTTATTTCACATCAAAAAGTGCAAAATGTAATTGTCAGTCCCTTTTTTACCACTTGAGATTTGCAGGCTATAAATAACAAGTGTGCATTTTTGGGACATTTTGGACCCACTGGCTGAAGATTATCAGACCCCTTCTGGTAAACTGGCCCATTTGTTCCCAACCATCATTAGTATGTGTGTGTGTGTGTGTGTGTGTGTGTGTGTGTGTGTGTGTGTGTGTGTGTGTGTGTGTGTCATCTGAGTGTGGTCATTGTTATAGTAGCCCATGGGAAAATTCAGTTTCTCCAACTTTAATCTGTATTCCTTGCTCCCAACCAGCAATGGTCCATAGGTGAGATGTGCAGTGGGCATTGATGCTGCAATCATACCTCTCAACTGTCCAGATTTCGCAGAATGTCCAGATTTCTGCCTCTTATTTTTGGTCTGTTCCTCATAAAATCTGTAGTTTTCTGGCAAATCAACAAGGACTGATGTCACTAAATAATACTAAATAATGAGAATCATTTAAGTTTCAGACTTCATAGGTTCAAAGGAGGTTACTAGGCTAGCAATCCTGGAGCCTTTATAAGCCTCGCCATGTTAATCTTGGGTTGCCCCTATTTTCCTTGGTTAGATGGATGTCCTTTACAGATCAGCACTGACTATCCCTGTCCACGAGGGACATAGGTACTACCCCCAGGTTGAATTTGCGGTCTCCCATCTGTTTTTCCAGGCTGCACTTGAATAGGATCATTGAGGAGCTCTGCTTCATATGAATTGGAAGTTCATTCCAGAGCAGCGGCAATCTCTGAGACATACCTGTCTCTCCAGCATGTTTGCAAGGTTGAGATCCCTAGAGTGAGTGACTCTAGTGCCATTTGATTTGCGGGTGTGCAGCATTTCCATCAGATTGGGGTCAGAGACTGCCCTGTAGGCCAGGAACAAGTCACCTCTCAGTAGCCTATATGATATGGAGTACAGTGACAGGGCATTCAGTCTATCGACGTAGATCATCATTTGAGCTCTGTATCTTCTTAATGAGAAACCTCTGTTGTGTCTCCTGTTGCTGCAGGTAGCTGGTGAGATACATGCAGAAGGGAGCATTGCACTCTATTAATGGTCTAATTAGGGATGAATAAAGTGTGGTTATAACATCCTTAGACCCGAATGCAATGCTTTTACTTGTGAGATGCATAATCTAGAAGGCTTTCCTTACCACCGTAGAAACCTAGTGGTCAAAGTTCAGACTGCTTTTGACCTGTTTTCCCAAATCTTGCACCACTGGGTTTGAACTTAGAGGGGTGCTGTCAATATTGTAATTAGTGGGGAATTATGCTTTGCCAATGTGATAATAGTGCATAAAATAAAATATAATATATATAATGTAGTTTTAGACCATGACTTTGGCACCAGTCATTTGTTTGTGTTATCCCCTTCTGTAATATGTTAACATTGTTGGGAGACTCAATGATTGCACCTAGTTTACAATAATTAGCAAACTTAGTAAGCCAAAGGCTGTCGACTTTAGCCTGGACTTTAGATTCTAAATAGTAAAAGACTCAGTACAGATCCTTGTGGTACACCACTGTTAATAGGTCTGCTGGTAGAGGTGGAGTCACCAGCTTTGACAGTATGTGTTCTGTTGGTGAGTCAGTTAGCTACCCATCTAGTGATATAAGGGTTAACACCTAGCTATGAGACTTTTCAATGATACAAGAGTGGGGGATTGTTTCAAAGGGTTTGGCTAGGTCCAGATAGGTGGTGTGCACTGTCTTACCATTATCCAGGGCTTTGGTGACTTTCTCAAAGAAGTCTACCAGGTTCAATAAGCATGTTCTACCCTTAACAAAGCCAAACTAAGTTGGGTATAGAGTTTGAAGGTCACCTATGACATTGTCAGTATGGCCCATGATGATCCTTTCCATGGCCTTGCAGATGAGGCTAGTTAGACTTATGGGTCTATAGTTCCCGGGGTTGGTTGATGGCCCCCCTTTATGCAAGGGGATTACTTTTGCTGTTCTCCATTCTGCTGGTGTGAAGCCAGTCCTCAGGGTATGGTTAAACAGAATGGCAATTGGGTCAGCTAGGTCCTGTTTTAGATTGCTTAGTAAGCAACCTGGGATGTTATCTGGTCCCACTGAGGCTGTGTTTTTAGCCTGGGAGAGTGCAGATATGACTTGATTTCTAGAGATACTAGGTAGAGAACTGGTATCATGTATGCTTTGGGCTATGGCTGGTGTGGATAAGGGGTGAAGTTTGCACCAAATGTGTCAGCTAGCAGGTTGGCAATTTCCTCTGGTATAGTGTGAGTGGTATCATTTACTATCAATCTGACACATACCTGGGCACTTCCTTTTAGATTTTGGATGTAGTTAAAGAATGCCTTATGATTGTCCTTGGCTAGAGATGCTATTTTAGCTTCATAAGTAGCTTTGGTGGACTTTACAAGACTTCTGATTAGCTTGTTCAGTCTGTGGAGGGAATTCTTCTTCTGCAGAATCAATTGCCTCTTGTTCTTGGGCATCAGTTTCTTCCTTTTGTTATGCAATCTGTTTATACTAGATGTCCACCAAGGTGGCTTGTTTTTTTGGGAGGGCCTGATTTTAATCGACTCAGGTACAGCTGAGTCTCTACAATTGCTTAGACAATTATGCAGGGCATTTGTGTACATCTGTGTATAGGAGTCAGTGTTGCCTGTGACTGCAGGGGGTATAAATATTTTTTTATACCATTACTTAGTAGGCTGTAGTTTGCTTTGGAGAAGTTTCTTAGTTGTTTTTGCTCCTTTGGGGGTGTGGGATCCAGTGCTTACTTTGAATGAAGCTGATTTATGGTCCAACCTTACCAGGGAGTGCATCACACAGGGGGCAGTGCAGTGATCACCCATGTTGGTGAGTACTGTGTCCAGGACATTAGTGCCCCTTGTGAGGGTGCAGACCATCTGTTCCAGAATATTTGCACTGACAAAGTCCAGGAACGTCTGGGTGAGCATGTCTGAGCTTGTGTCTTTACCCAGTCAGTGGAGGGCTAATTGAAATCTTCCATGACTAAGATGTTGGGCTGAATGGCGAGCGACTCCAGTACTTCTTCAGAAAATATATAATAATATAATATCTGTCATTCTAGCAACTTTCTAAGTTTATAGGAGCAATATCTTAAATCTGTTCCTATTTTTCGGCCTTTGTTCTTGTGTTGAGAGTTTGAGAGGTATGACTGCAATAACCCTCACTTCTTCAAAAGTTTAGCAGCAGGATGCCCCACCTACTCAATCATCCATCCACAGGAGGCACTGCGTGGTGGTTTCCTTGGTTCATACTAGGGAAATTCAACCAGCATGTATGTGCCCTAGGGCATGCTTGCTACCCTCCCCAGAGAATGAGAATTCTGACCATTCCATACCTGCACCATCAAATGTCAAAACTGCTAGAAAACATATTGTCTGTAATCAGGGCCCTTTTTACCTACTCCATTGCTATGAGCAACATACTCATATGTTTTGGGTCGGTGTACATTGCCAAAGCAGATAAAGCTCATTGACCACAAACTTACATGGTAGGAGCAGTACTTTTAAATCATAATACACAGCAGAAAATAAATAACTTTTTTAAAGAACGTTCCTGCAAATTTTATTTCTCATTTTTGTGAGTGAAGCTTTCTTAAGACAAAAATTGAACTAAATATAATCTATCAAAAACTTTGAAGTCAGTATTCAAGGTTTGTTTTCACTGCTGCTTACAATATTTTGTCCTGGACATCATTTTTGTATCATAATTTTAGTTAGAAAACTGGGAAGATACTACTTTTGTATCTAAGATTTTTGGCAGTGCAGTAAAAGTAAGGAATGTCATAGCCTAAGTATCAGTTACAAGTTTCTATAGTAGATGCATCTCTCGTTGGACTTGTCTAACATTCTTTCTTTGCAGATGCAGGATAATGTCTCTCATATTTGGAGTAACAGTGATTAATAATAGTGACAAGAAATTTGGTGGAATTGTTCTAATACACGGAGACATCTTTTAGACTGACCATTGTGGCAAGAGTTTTACTGCATGTGAAGAAAAACAATGCACAGCACACAGTGTAGGCAGCAGAAGTGCGCAGGGTGTAGGTGATTCAGTAATCTACATGTACAAACAATAAGTAATATACATTAATAATTACACATACAGTTGCTGTTAGATTACATTAATATGAAATAAAGGAAACTATTACAGAATAAAAAACGTATGCATTTAGTAGATATTGAACACAGAGCATTTGAAGAGGTGTATTACACAATGACTGGCCATTAGTATCCCAAAACATGCACGCTGATTGGCCAGCTCAACCAGCGTGCCCGTTGTAAATCTGACAATATACCAATGAAAAATGTCCGGTTGCCTGGACTTTTTTTTCTGTTGGTATATTGTCCAAGTTTTAATTTTTTTCTATTAAAAAAAAAAAATAAAGCTGTAGTCCTGACTCCGCACATACGAGAAAGACAGCTTGAAGGAAATACAAGGAAAATCAGGTACGTTATATAAAATTAAATAGACGTACCTGAGTTCCCTTGTATTTTCTTCAAGCTGTCTTTCTCATATGTGTTGAGTCGGGACTGCAGCTCTCCTACCCCTAAATTGCCCCAAACTATTTTTTTTAATTAAAAAAAAAAAAAAAAAAAAAAAAAAAGAAAGAAAAACGGAGCAACTGAGATCTTCGTTTCTCCATTGTTTACTTTCCGAAGCACTGATGTACTGGGTATGCATGGGGAAGCAAGTCTCATACGCATGTGCAGTACATCAAAAAAGCAACAGGATCTCTACGAGCCACAGATGGACAGCATAGAACCATTATACAAGGACATTATTTAAGAAAAGTAAGTATTTGTTTTCTTAAATAATGTCATTGTATAATAACCCATATCTGGGTGTGGACAATGCTGGATTTACCCACGGTTGTCTTTGTTTCGCCCTCGTGACCAAACCACACCAACCGTGGGTAAATCCAGCATTACCCACACCCAGACATGGGTTATTGCTATATTAGTGGGTTTGTCAAACAGATAATAGATCAAGTGATAAGTACTTAAAATTTCGAAGAACTGGAGGTGTGGGAAGGAACTATATATGGCAGAAAATGTTACTATTGTAGTTAGGATGTGGGTTTAAAGCAGATTTAGAGAAAATTATATATGGCTATCATAAGGTTTATATCAGAAGTATAGAGGTGCAGAGTGAGCAGTGTCAACAGGACTGTTTATGACTGCCAGATGCAAGAAAAACTGTTCAATTATTGGTGAAGGCTGGATTTGGGGTATAGGATTCTAAATGAAGAGAAATGGTTTGACAATATGGCAAGTTGAAGGTAACTGTGATATTTATCGAGGAGATATCCAGGAGCAGATCCATAGGTGAGGTTTTGGTTGTGTTTTAAATGAGTTTACATTTTGACTATATTTCAGTGGTTGTGGGATGTGGTTCCATAGTTTAACTATGCCATTTGAATATAAAGTTACTGTAGCATTAGATAGGTTGGTTTGGTTATAGTGATTATTGATTTTTCTCTAGAGTGTAAAATTCTACTGGGTGAGTAGTGACGTGTTAAGTTATTAAATGCTGGACAATTGTCTGACTTACAGAGAAGTCTGTGTGTTGCAGTTTACTGAGAAAGATCTAGGTAACTGGCTGTCCTAACCACTTTAATTATCTAAGTGCTAGGCAGTGGTGTATTATACTGTTGCAATTTACAGCAGATTTGGCTATTTTCTTCAACATTGCTCAAGTTTGCATAGTTGAGACTTGAATGTTATCATTATAGAAGAGAGATGACAGAAAGAAAGCAGAGGCAATATGTCTTCTAGTCATGTCAGTGAGGTAGTTTTTTTCTCTAGCCAATGTACTTAGTTTTTTATGAGTATTTTTAACTACATGTAATACACGTGGTCAAATTAAACTGGTCATCTAGGACAATATCCAGTAATCTTGTATAATTTACTTGTTCTACCATGGTGGGGTTGGAAGAGACAATAGTGAATAGTGTTTTGATATGGATGTATTTTGTGGCAAAGAGCAGTAATTTTGTTGTTTTAGGGTTTAGAAGTGGTTGTGAATTATTTAGCCATGTTTCTCTCTATAAAAAATATTGTTGTATAAGATCTTGGAGTTTAGAGAGAGTTGTGACAGAGCAGATTAGGATTGAGTCATCAGTGTTTTGAACTAGAATATAATTTTTTGTAGCAGTGCAGAGGTCATTGCTGAATATGTTAAAAAATATGGGGCCTGGTATAGACTGTTGTGAGACACCAATAATTACTTGCAAGAAGATGGAAAATCGTTTTTACATTTCAGTGTTTGTGCTCTGAGAGGTAGCTATGAAACCATTGCAGTGAAGAGTTGGTGAGCCTTAAGAATGAGAGTTTCTGTAAGAGTTTCTGGTGGGAGACAGTATCAAAAGGTTTTAGTTAGTGTAGAAAGATGGCGGGGACTAGGCTTCTGGCATTTCTATGGGTGCTCACAATATTAAAATTCAGCAAAGCAGTAGCTGTACTGTAATGAAGACGGAAGCTGTGTTGGGTTGAAGACAGAAGCTGGTTATATATTACGTAGTTGAGAAGCTGCATATGAATACATTTTTCTAATATTTTTGATAGGAGAGATAAAATGGCAACTGGCCTATAGTTTGAAAGATCTGTATTGCTTCCACTCTTGTGCAGTGGAATAATGAAGGATTTTTTCATAGCAAGGGGACTTTATTTACAGAGATGGCTTGATTTATCAGAATAGAAACTGGATATGCAATAGTTTCAGATGATATTTTAAGATATCTGCCAGGTGGATTATGAGGGGCAGTTGTAGTAGGTTTTAATTTTTTGAGGTACTTTTTGATGGCATCTATGAGAACTGCTTGGAAGGAGAAATGTTGAAGGAGGTTATCTGATTTAGTAGGGACATCAAGAGCTTGATTAGTCCCCTGGTTGGTTACTGATTGTACTGTCTGTAGGAAGTTTGTATTGAATTGGTTGGCTGTGGTATACTTTTGTTTCTGTGTGTTTGATGTTGGCTGCATAGCTTCACCTGGAGTGAGCAGTTTATTGACTGAGGTCCAGAACAGTATTGGATTATTAGTGATATTTTTTGATTGGTTGAGTAATAGGTTTTCTAATCTTTGGTGCTTTGTTTAATTTCTTAGATGCATTATACTATTTTATATTTGTCTTGACCTTCCAGGATTTGTCTCTTTGATTCATGGATTATTTAGTTGCTAAGAATAGCCATGAGGCAGGGTTGGGTTTGAGCTGACTTCTTTTAGAAGAAGTTTGTTACAGAATGTTTAATTGATAGAAATGAATCAATGAGCATATATTTTTGGCAATCCTTTGATTCCTTTCTGAGGTGCTCAGAAATTAATGTAATGTTCTAGCTTTATCACCTGACATCTGTGAAAGGGAAAAAGTTCAGGAGAGACAGTCCCTCTTCCAGCTTAAGCTACTTTCATCCAAGCACATATTAGTGAAATTATGGTGGGTAGAATACACATGCATGCATACACATTGTAGTACATATGTGGTGGTCTCTGCATGCCTGCATCTACCTGCTAGTGAAACTGCTGTGGCCTGAGCATGTATCCATTTACATGCTACCTGCTAGCACATCTGTGGTGGCCCTAACATACACACATGAATGAAAGTACCAGCTAATGAAACTTTGGCAGTCCAAACATGCATGTTATTAACTTCTGTTTCACCCATTTCATGCATGCCCACTGGTAACAGCCCACAATAAAAATGACTGAACTGAAGTTAGCCATGCAGTACAGTAGTACTTGGAGACTACGTCTATGCAGTATGGTAGGACAAGCAGAATATGTATTGCATCTCACTTTGCACATCAGCAGAATGTACACCTTTCAATTGCTCACCATAAATGCTACTGCTACCAGGTTCAGTTGTTTACATATCTATATAGGCTACCTGAGAGTGTCACATTTGCTAGAATGTAATAGCCTGAGTTGGCAGATGGTCATATGCTGCTAGCCACTTTACCTAGAGCATGATCATAGCGCTTGCATTTTGCAGGTGGTCTGATATGACTGGAGAAAGAGCAAAACAGATATTCTACTACCCGTCATTGCCAGTGCTTTCACTTAGGTGCAGTGACATAGGAGTGTGAATAATAAAATAAGGGTGTGTGTGGGGTATGAAGTTATCCACACAGAGGTACAGGGGAGGTTTGTAAGAAAATATTTTAATATGTATTACATTTGCTCATAATACAATAACCTTGAGTGCAAGCATTACAAGAATGTGAGTACTCTAGGTATAATTTACAAATTATTGTTGCTAAGCTAAAGCCATACAGATTTAAATGATCTGAAGAGACATGGTGGACCTGCTTCAGCTACGTCATCACCTCTTACTTTAGGCTACTGGTTTTGTTCTCTAACCTGTTACAGTTATATATGCGACCACTGTTTCCAGACTTACGATTACCAGCTTCAGTGATACATTAAAGAAATGCACTCAAGATGTGAAGAATATTACCCATTCATTACATACAACTGCACCAGGAAAAGTCTTGAGTTACCCTTTTGTCTAATAGTAAAACAATGCTATCAGATGTTTAGTTTACGACTGAGTTGTTTTTCTAATTCAGCTAATTAACTATTGACTCGTTCTTCACAGCTAAATCACTCAAAGGGATTTGTAATAATATTACCATCTTAGCAGAAAGCTGAGCAAATAGCCTTTTTGTATTTAATAAACTACATATACTGGGAAAGTAATTAACAGAATCATCAAACTCTCTCCACTGCAAATAACTCCTTAGAGCAAAGTACAGCAACTCTAGAAAGCAAACCAGACATGAAAATACTAAATGCAAAAGATTCCTGAAACAGGCAGTTCAGAATACTGAAGTACTGTCTTAAAAGCTGTCTGTTGATGGTTCTTTAAGAAGGTTTACATTTTAATTAACTTAATCACCATAACTAGTTTGCAGGCGTGGTGTAACACCTGACAGATCAGTACAAACCTGACAGAGTCTGAGATAAGAACAAGCTCTTCATGTATGGATGCTTGTCTCAGTGTTTTGAATGTGATGCTCAGCTAAGCATATCCCTTCTGCATTGGTGACCCAAAGATAAAAGCATCACTGTAGTATAGGAGTAAAATATACATAGAATTTTAACTGATACAAGACAGTATAAGCTGAATAACGTTATGTGAGTTAGACTCATGTAATTCACCCAATGTTTATGTTGGTATTAAAAGCAGTTTGATTAACCAAAATGCTTGAAAGTGGAATATATATGAATAATTAGGAATGTTTCAAGCTGAGGGCATATCAGCATCTGGAACTGTAAAAATACAAAGAAGGAAATGTGGAGGAAGCCAAGTTAGTAGAGAATATGAGGTCTAACATATGAGGGACAAGGATGCCTATATTGTGATGAGCAGCCGAAGAATCAGAATGTCAGACGTGGTAACCTTCAGTATATGCTATACATAATAAAAGAACAACCCTGTGAGCACAAGCATGTTTCATTGCACTGTGTTCTGATGACATCCATCCACGTGGCATAAAGGATATGCATACCTCCAGACTAGTAGCCCAGCATAACGCATCTGAGATACTTCAGGTACAAGTACAAAAAACACTTGTTCCAAAATGGAAAACCAGGAATTCTCCTCAAAAAAACACACAGAGCACTGCTGCCGCTGCCAAACTTTCTTTATTGATACATTCTGGTACCTCGGTGCCACCGGCCTTCAATGGAATAACCTCATACAAATCAGGCAGCATTTTATATTCTGTCCCCAAAATTAATTCAACCAGTAAATTCATTAATCAATTAAAACAAGTTAATTACACTTTGTTCAAACATACTTCATTATGAAACAGAGATGTGCCCCCCACACACTAACATACTACAATTAACATAAGTGCAAAAAGTGAACTGTAAACCCTATTTTTATATATAAAAAAATCTGATAGTGTATTACCAAAAATGTACAACATTCATTTATTTAATAATGTCTTCATATTTTATCATTTTATTCACTTTTTTAGATTTTACACTATCTAAACATACACATTTCTCAAAAACCTGATTAGGACTATCCTAAGCCCTATTAAAGTGCTATATTTAACAATTAAAATATTTTTATATGTATATATCTTTTGACATGTGAATATTATTATTTCTTCTTATTTTATTGATTTATATGTTATTATTATTACACTAAATTATTTGTTGTTTATATATACCAAATATAAACTAAACACCCCACTCTATTTCAAGATTAAGACCTTTCGGGAATAAAGTGCCAAAATAAATTATTAATTTAGATTCCAGTTTAACCAACTTCCTTTTAAATTCATCAACCCCCAAAATTTGTTCACCATATGGCTTTGCCAGTACACTAAAAAAGAAACTATCTATCTGACCTCCATGTGTGCTGCAAAAATGCTGTGCTACTGGACTATCTAATCTTTTGTTTCTAACATCTCCTAGATGTTCCAAAATTCTGAGTTTTACCCTTCTCTTTGTCTGCTCCTCATACCATTTACATGGTGTGTGTCTACATCCAATGATGTAGACCACACCAAATGAATTACAATTAAACTCATTTTTTACAGAACATTTCTTTCCATTACTAGTCCATCCATCCACATTCTGTATTTTAAAACATACTTTGCAACCCCCACATGGAAATACACCTTTCCTTTTGGGTCTATATTATGAAAGCGAAAAACCCTATGAGCGAATACCAAACTATCGACCCCTATACCACAAAACACAAAAATCCCGAACTTACTAAACAGCGAAAAAAAAAATCACACTGTCATAGTCGGCCAACCCCACCACTACCTATATACTACCTACCCAAATAAAATAAATAAACCACATACATACACTAACCAAACTCTACTTCTAACCTAAAGTAAAGCACAAAACCCTACTTCTAACCTGACACTAAACTCCACATACACAACTAACTATGCACTTTCCTTAACCCCTCCCTAACCCTAAGGTCCGTAACTAGCGCACACGTCCCCTACAGACATACACCCAAACAAAACAAATAATCCACATACATACATTTAACAAAACCCTACCTCCAACACTACTAAACCCCACATACAAAACTATCTATGCACTATCCTTAACCCCTCCCTAACCCTAAGGTCCGTAACTACCACACATTTCCCCTACGAAAATATACACAAACAAAATAAATAACCTACAGACATACATTTAACAAAACCCTACCTCTAACCCTACACTTAATCTAACATACATTACTTATCTAAGCACTTACCTTAACCCGCACCCTATCCTAAACTCCGTAACTATCCAACACTTACCTTAAGCAGCTAACCCACAGACTGGCCAACCATGGAAATTCAATATTTCCATTTTCGCGGTTTTCAACTTTTGCTCTAAGCCCACTTCACGCTATATGGTTCGACATTTACTTATTTGCGTAAACGTCTTTTCACTCTCGTCATATAGACCCTTTCCTTTTGACTATCTGAATTTTATTTTTCATTCTTAATAATTCTCTTAAATTATTAAACCTACCAAATGAAAAAACAACCCTTTCAGGGAACAATTTACCCACTAATTCATCCCTACATATAATGGGCCAAAGGTCATTAACCAACCTTCTGAGCACCCCAGAGAAGGGGGAAAAATTTACTAACAAAAAATAAGGGATCAGCATCCACCTTATGCAAGTCATTATTCTTAATGACTTCCCTACTTTGAATTGAATTACCATTTGATCTCCTAAGGCCCCTTTTATTTTCCAATTTCACTAGGGCACTATCTATACATTCCCTGCTGTAACCCCACTTTAATAACCTGTCTTTGACCAATGAAAACTCCCTCTATAATATCTTTACATCAGAAGTATTAGTTTGTATCCTTTTGAATTCCCCATATGGTAGTGATTTAATCAAATGGTCAGGATGAGCACCACTTGCTTCAAGAAAGCTGTCCGCTGCAGTCTCCTTATGAAAGGGTTTGTACTGCAAAAAGCCCTTATCATCAATATCAAATTCAACATCCAAGAATTGCATACATTTCCTATTCACTCTATGAGTGAATTCCAAGCCAAATGCATTATGGCCAAGTAAATCCATAAACTGATCAAATTCACCAATATCTCCACTACATACAAAAATGAAATCATCAATAAATCTTTTAAACATAACAACATTGTTTTTTAAAAAAATCAGTCATATAAACATATTTTCAAAATATGCCATAAACATAACTGCATACGAAGGGGCAAAGGCAGCCACCATTGCAGTTCCTTCCAGCTGTAAATAAACATTTTCCTCAAAAACAAAATAATTCTGCATCAAAGCAAATTCTAATAGTTGACAGATGTATGTAGTTTTGGGTCCTTCTCCCAACATCTTAACTACTGCCTCCAGACCTAATCTAATGTTGATATTGGTGTACAATGATTTTACATCCACACAGGCAAAATAAAGGTTAGGGTTCCATCAAATCTTCTTAACTTCTTCCAACACATGGGATGTATTTTTAATATAAGATTAGATTCTTGGGAGATAAGGTTTTAACTGGGAGTCCAAAAAAATCCCAACATTTTGTAAAAAAGAACCCACCCCTGAGACAATAGGTTTACCGGGGGGTTTTGTGAGACATTTATGGATTTTTTGAAATGGTATTAAAAGCAGTTTGATTAACTAAAATGCTTGAAAGTGGAATATATATGAATAATTAGGAATGTTTCAAGCTGAGGGCAAATCAGCATCTGGAACTGTAAAAATACAAAGAAGGAAATGTGGAGGAGGCCAAGTTAGTAGAGAATATGAGGTCTAACATATGAGGGGCAAGGATGCCTATATTGTGATGAGCAGCCGAAGAATAAGAATGTCAGACATGGTAACCTTCAGTATATGCTATACATAATAAAAGAACAACCCTGTGAGCACAAGCATGTTTCATTGCACTGTGTTCTGATGACATCCATCCATGTGGCATAAAGGATATGCACACCTCCAGACTAGTAGCCCAGCATAACGCATCTGAGATACTTCAGGTACAACTAACATTGGGTAAGACGGCAATTCAGGTCGTAGCCTGCTATAGGTCTCCAACCATGTCCCAAGACTCTCACTCCATGTTCCTAAGCACCCTGGAAACTATTAGGGTCCAACCCAACACTCTCATACTAGCTGACTTCAACTACCCCTCCATCAAATGGGAAAATTAATCATGCACCAATACACTGGCCCAACGCTTTCTGGAATTCATCAGTTCCAGTGCCCTGGACCAGCTCATTCTTACCCCCTCTAGAGGAAGCAACATCCTTGACTTGTTTTTTACTAAAATAGGCAACAGTTGCTCTACACCAATAGTCAGTTCCTCCCTGGTTAGATCCGACCACAAACTAATCACCATGGAAATCCACATCTCACCCACACCCCCTGCAAAGGTAACCACCATGAAAAACTTCTCCAAAGCTGACTTTGGGCTCCTAAAAACAGAGGTGGCTAACTTCACAGCAACCATTTCAATGGAAAAATAGATGCATGACTGCCGAATCATACACCGATGCACTGTACGAGCACTTACATAAATGCATAGAACTAGCCATACCCAACAGAAGCAAGACACTCTCCTCCAAAAAAAGGAAGCCAATCTGGTGGTCCCATGCCACTAATAAACTCTACAACAGAAGGAAGAAACTGTTTCAGAAAAAGGTGAAGTCCCAAGGCTGAAAAAAACAAAAAGTTGAGATCCCTCATCGAAACCTGTAAAGCCAACTATTAAGGAAGAATTGCGGCAGACACTAAAAACAAATACAAAGCCTTCTATAGTTATATCAAGAATCTCCACAGCAATATCCAAGTTTGTTTTGAGTTACTGCACAATGGTACTTCCTATACTGAGCCAACAGATATTGTCAACATACTGGCTGACAGATTCAGTGCCAACTTTACCCCTCTTTCCTCCCCAAAGAACCAATCACAATACCGGAGGAATGCCAGGCACTCAGCATTACTGTAGCACAGGTTAAAGCTGTATCATACAGCTTCCATGGGACCTGACAATATCCCTGGATGTGTTCTACATGAACTACAAATTGAACTGGCACCACATCTGTGTGCCCTGTTTAATCACAGCCTCACCTCAGGCTTTGTCCCTACCGAATGGTGCACTGCTACAGTCATCCCTCTCCATAAGACCCTGGAAATTATCACCAATTAGCTTTACACGTCTGATATGTAAGGCTATGGAGCACATTATCATGGACCTAGTTAACAAGGAGATAGGGAATCTCCAAACTCTAGATCCCATGCAATTTGGTTTTTTGAAAGGTAGATCATGCTTGCTCAACCTGGTTGACTTCTTTGAGTCAGTCTCCAGAGCTGTGGATGAGGGCAAGGCAGGTCATACAGCCTACCTCAATCTGACCAAGGCTTTTGATTCCATTCCCCACTCAGGAATTATTGATAAATTCGCCAAACTAGGCATTAACCCCTATATCACTAGGTGGTTTGCAAACTGGCTCACAGATAGAACCCACAGTGTGAAAGTAGCAGACTCCAAGTCAGATTGCTGACCAGTCATGAGTGGAGTCCTAAAGGGAGCGGTCTTGGGTCCTGTCCTGTTTGGCATCTACTTCTCAGAAGTCCAGGCCAACATGGAGGGACTCTGGCTGATCAAGTTCACAGACAACTGCAAGCTGGGAGCCATTATTAACTCTCCAAGTGATGTAGACATCCTACAGAAAGGCCACACTAAGACCAATGACTGGTGTCGAAACCATGGCCTTAAGTTAATACCAAAAATACATCATCAACCCTTTGGGAAAAACTCAGTTCCCACTAATTACCACATCGATGGGAGTCCACTGAACACTGAAGGCATTATAAGAGATCTGGAGATACAGTTGACAGCAACCTCTCCTTCGACCACCACATTGCCACTGTGGTCAGAAAGTTCTTCTACATGGCACATCTCATTACCAAGGGTTTTGCATTCATACATGTCAAGCCGAGCACCTCACTGGCCCTCTTCAAGAGAAATCTTGATGAGTGGATGGGAAGTAGAAATTTCACCCTGTGGATCATTCCAGTGGCACTACTTGATAGAGGCATTGGGAACTAACATCGGGCAGCATGATGCCAGGGCACTTCTATGGGTTAGGCTTGTAAAGGCTCCGGGGCCATTAGCCTAGTACACACCTATGAATTGTCAGGGTGGCAGCCTGAGTTTCAACAGTGAGGCCTGCCTCAGTTTTAGTGAGGTGATTATCAGTAAGTCATACAAGACTATGCTGCTATAGTACAACATAACATACCACCTACTGTGGTGATATCCAGTGTTATGATTTATGATGATAGATGTGTTTTCACCTCTCACTAAGACGGAATTGAAACACATCCCAGCAACACGTCTCATCTTTTTCACCCTATTTCCATAAGTGCAGTTCCATGTAATAGAAATGATGAAATTTCCATGGACATGATTACTAGATGGTAGCATCAACTTCTATCCTTCACTTTCCTCTAACTTAGACCTGAAAGAAGATACTTTTTTACCACTTTCCTCTCAACTTGGAAATTAGTTTAGTGGTGCTAAATGCATTTTATTGCTTAGGTTTACTGTAAAAAACATCAATAATTTAAGCGGTATGCCAAGATACACATATACACACAGAGAGATATCACTCTTCTTGAAAACCTAAAGCTTGTCCCACCTGCAGGGACGGATACCCTCTCCCCTGGTTCATATTCCTATGTAGGGGGTGCATTGTTACTCCTCTGCTACATAGCTACAGCCTTTGCTTAATGAAAAACTGTATGCCCAATATATTGCAATGCAAACATCAAAAATCATACCTCTCCCCCAAAAAAAACTCAACCCCAAGCTAAACAGTGATTACTGCTCAATCACCATCCTCCAAACCCTTGGGAAAGTCTTAGAAAAAAATGTTAATCCACTGGCAAACTACATAAGTCAGTACTACCTTCCCTCTTCAAGCAACATGATTTATGGTCCAGTTGCAGCACTTCCACTATATTTTGGACCTCCACTGATCACACCCTTTAAGCTATGGACAAAGGTCTCCTTGCTGGAGCTTATTTATAGACCTTACCAGAGCCTTTGAACTTGTTGACCACCAAATCCTATTTAAGCACCTCACTGACAGTGGAATTAACACTGACATTATTCCTTGGTTCCAAAATGACCTATTCAACCAACATTTCTGTGTGAATTTTAACAGTACATCAACTACCACTCCCTTACGTAAAGGATTCCCTCAAGGCTCCATGCTGGCCCCTCTTCTTTTCTCTATTTTTATAAATAAGCTTACTCTCGACCTTCCAATCTTACTATACACCAATGGCATGGTTATCGTCCACTCCACCCACACAACACACTCAATTCAACATGAGCTGCAAAACAATCTCCTCTCCCCTCATTACCTGGCTCAGTAGCAAAAAAAATATCACCTAACTCCTCAAAAATGAAAACTATGGTCTTTGGAACTTCCACTAAAAGGCTGTCTTTCTTATTCTTGAACACCTTAATAATGTTAATGACAGGTTAACACCTTCATATAGTTACTAGTCTGGCTTTATCCCCTCATTAACTTCCACCATCATCTTGCAAACAACCAGGAAAAGATAAACTCCCTACTCTTCTAGACCAACAAAATATCCTCTTTCCTATCCCTTTCAATGAGAAATGTTATTGGCAAAGGGATTCTTCTAGCCCAACTTGAGTACTACCCACTGCCAAATCTATCTCCAAAAGAAACTTTACCACCACCATTCAAACAACATCCAACTCCATCTGCCACTTCATTACCCTTTCCTCAAATTGTGAACACCATTGCTGTCTTACATTGACCAAAGTCAAAAGTCTGCCAGTTCATCCAGCTCCTGAAAGAAAACTTCTGCCCTTCACATTCCTCTAACTTAGACGGCTTCCTTCATATAATCTTAGATCTCTTAATCTCTCAGGACCTCTCTTGCAAGCACCTAAAATCAGACTTCAGTGCTCTAACCACTCCCTTTTCTCCCTTGGACCTAAGCTCTGGAGGGATCTTCCTTCAAATCTTAGACCTCTCTAACTACTAATTTCAGGCACAACTTAAAGAACATTTCACAGCACACTCTGCTTCAAGTCACATAACCTAGTCTCCCTAATCTTCAGCATATACTGTCAATCATTTTCACTACAGCTTCTCTTCTCTAACTCCTAACATGTCACTACTCTGATGTCAATATTGTATATAGTGATTTCTGTTGACTACCTTCATAACTATTTTTGTCTGTTATACATTAACTATTCCTTTGTTTTTAGTGTACTTTATTGTAGAAATGTGTACCTTTTCCACTTAATGTGTGTTTACATTCTGGGCTGAGACTGAAATTGGTCCAGTGGAATCAGTGGTCTACCCCAGTTAACAAACTATATAAATAAATAAATGAATAGATAACTATATTGATATAGATAGACATATGTACACAAAGAGAAGTTAAACATTACACAACATTAGCAGGTAGGAGTCCAAAGATGGCCCAAGGTGCACAGAGTAAAAATGTACCTGGAAAGGGTGATGATGCATTAGGGGAACAGTTATGTCTGTCTCTTTTGATGATTTATTCTTAGCTCCAGGTATCAATGCAAAAATTTAAAATATAGTTTCATGCTTTGCAGAATACGTTTTGGAGGAAATACCTAGAATTTAAAAAAAAAATTATGTCAACAGTCCAATGCTCTGCAAAAATTGTAGAATAAAAACAAGCATTGTTTAAAGGAGCAGTTGGCTGCTGTAAAGTCATGTCTAGAAGTGCAGGAATAGTTAATAGACCAAGAAGATTGAGCAGGGATGAAAATCTCCCTGAAAAGGCAGAGATGAATAATGGTGAGAAATGCATCAAAGATCTTTTGAACCAGTGGACTGACATGAAAGAGTTTGAACTACTATTAGAATGACCCCATAAGGATTATGTTCTCCCAAAGGGTGGACAAATTAATCAACTCTGCCTGCTGAATCTGAAACCTTTTCTCTTAAAATGAACATTTTGGCTGCCCTTTGGGAACCAGGGAAGCAATGACACCAAATGCTGCTAGTGTTTGCAGAGAAGGACTACTCTTGCAATGAAAAGATGATAAAATGCATTCCTGCCAGTAATAAAGTGTTGACTAAAATACTTAAATAAGCTGGTGTATCCAGTGAGTATAAATTATTTTTTCCTTAGACACTAAAACAATCTTTGATATGGAAAAATTATTGGCAATATTAATCAAGAAGTGAAGAACTCCTATCCCAAGATGACAGCCCTTGTAAACAAGAACCAGAGAAGAAGAATAGATCCCTTTCTGTTATTTAAGACAAGAATGTCTGCATGTCAAAAAAGCAGCATTTGCTCAATTAAGTGAGTTTATCTAGGATCCTGCAGACTACAACAGCCTTATTGTGGGAATGTACAGCTTTGATTGGCATATTATTAAAGGCAGAAGGTTATATTTAATGTGGTGTAGCTATGATCATTAAAATGGAAAAGATCCCTTTCGATTCAGAGCAGCAATAGATCTGATTAGGAGTAGAGCTGCCATTTGTATGAGCTACAAATTTCTAATGGCTCCTTCAAGGATGAGTAATATGAAGTCTGTCTATACAGCATGGAGCAGTGGAAAAAAAAGGTTGTATCAACAACAACCACGTCTTTGTTAGAAACAATCTTGTTTCAGCATGCAAAGCTGTCACCAGAAACACTGACAGGATATTAGACTAGTTCAAAGTCCACTACCTTTAACTATGCAAAATGTCAGTATACATTTCTTATCACTGACTTATTTAAAAAATAGAAGCACTCCCATGCAAATCAGCACAAAAAATGCTACATCAGAAACAGTCTTTAGCTGGAGTTTATGGGTTCCTATTAGAATGACGAAAACGCATTTTGTCAAATGCATTTTCTTCGACACATAAACAGCGAACAGGCAAAACAGTGAAGAGGCTGTTCAGCGAATTCTTTCCCTGGGAAAGAAGTCACTTGACTGCTTCATTGCTTTGCAGTGTTATGCACTGTAGTGTGTTCCCTTGTCCGGTATAGCTCCCGAGCATGAATGTGCAACAGTTACTGACCTTAGGGTTAGGGTGCAGGTTAAGGTAAGTGCATATGTATGAAAGTGTTTACTGTTTTTTTTTTTTTTTGCATTAGATGTATGGTTGAGTTACGTGTGTATGTGTTTTCAGCTGTTTACTTTTGTTTTGGGGGGGTAGAATTAGGGTTAAGGTAAGGGTGTATGTGTTTGGAACTGTTTACGTAAATGTGCAAAAGTTACTGACCATAGGGTTAGGGTGCTGGTTAAGGTAAGTGCATATGTTTTAAAATGTTTACTTTTTTTTTCCATTAGATTTATGGTTGGGTTACGTGCATATGTGTATTTAGGGGGTACAATTAGGGTTAGGGTATGTGTGTATGTATTTGTAAGTGTTTAATGTTCTTTTTTTTTTGGTTGGAACAGCGATTTCTTTCCCTAGGAAAGAAATTGCTGTTCTGTGGTTTCAATATTTTCAGCTTTCGCTGAAAATGTGTCAATGAAACATTATTTGCTGTTTTCAGCATTCAATGTTTCAATATAGACCTGAATTTACTACCTGTCACTGATGTTATGTCATTTTTTTTGTGGGAGATTTGCTTTACAAAAATGTTGAATACAAACATTTCATGTGCCTTCTCCTGTATAAACATATGTCTAACTGGAAAATCCATCAAATCTGAAATGGCAAAAACTAGGTCATTCACTTCACAATGCTTTTGCTGTCCAATAGCTATATCTTCACTTTCACTTAGCTGTACACTTCAGAAAAACATAAAATACAGAACTCCTCATACCACACAAATAAGAGACAGGAAATCCTCCATCAGGATATAAGTTCTTTTATTACAAACATTTGTAATAAAAGAACATATGTCCCGATGGTGGATTTCCTGTCTCTTATTCATGTGGTATGAGGACTTAGCTGTTTACTACCTGAGATCAGGATGAGGAGTCCAATACATGCATATGAATACCTGTGAATGTGTAACTGTCCAACTACAGAAATGGCCCCAGCTGATGCATATTAGCCACATCATGTGTTACTGTAAATTTTCAGAGCTAATACTCCAAATCTGAGCAAGGCTTAGAGGACTGTGTAGGTATTTTTATTTATTTTCTTATACTTTGTTGACTAGATTAGTCATACTAGAAAAATGGCTTCTTTTCAGGAGATATCTGAGGTGGTATTCATACTGACTATGAGAAATTTGGCCTGGGCATCAGGGATCTTCCCCTACTCTTGGTAGTTGGGTGAAGAGTTTGTGTGTTACACATCCTGACTTCCTGTTTCCTGCCCAGGAGCAGAAGCAGCCTGGAGGAACAGGGAGAAAACATGTTTGATTCAGCTTTTCCTGAAACTGGAGTGAAAGTTGCTGAACATGTATTTGAAATGGTAGAATCACTACCAGACGTTTTTTTCTGATTATGTAGGTGCAGACAAAACAGGACATTGATGGAAAATTAGATTGTAGCTGAAACAGAGATGGATTCAGAGGAAAACTTTCATAGGAGATTGTTTGAAGAAGAGACAGTTACCTCTGAAAAATGTATAATAACAACCCTCCAATTAGTCGGGGGGGGGGGGATTGTTGGATTATTTGGAAGAAATGGTATACCAAAGTGAGCCAGAAAATGGCGCAGCAATTTCATGGAGTGACATCATGGAAAAAAATAGAAGAAGAGAAACGAGAAGAAGAGACTGTGTCAGAGAAGGTTCCTGAGACAAAAACTTATGCACAAACTGTTGGAGAAGGAAGAAAGAAGAAATAAAAACAAACAAAAAAGAATTATGCAGTACATATGAGAAGTAAAAAAGAGGAAAGTTTGGATGGGTATGAGGTTTGGGACTTTGTCATAGCACCTCTGGGTGTCAAAGAAAAAGATGTAAGACATTTATTTTAATTAAAGAGGCTTTTTGTGACTTGATATTTGAGACTGGGCAGGCCATCAAAAAATTTTGGATGCATTAATAAAAAGAAAAATATTTATCCATGGTCAGAATATGAGGTGCAAGCTTTTTACAGGCCAAAAAAAAAAAGAATAACGATCCAGTTTAGAACTGAAGTTGAAGCAAAAGAACTGAAAGAACATTTAACTATATGTAAGAAGTAATGGACACTACAAAAATATATGATGAAAGAGGACTATGGACTGGGGGATGGGAATGTGGAGTAATACTGAAAATGGAAAATGATAATGTTATGCATGTACTTAGTATTATTAATGTTCATTGTGACAGGGGTTTTGTGAAATACAGGGATCAAACAAAGACTTGCTATTTTTGTGGAAAAATCATTTAATCAATGAATGTTATAAAAATATGTTATTCATGTGGTAAAACAGGGCATAATACAAATAAATGTGATTTAAAGTGCAAAACATGTGGGAATACTGGTGCAAGAAAATGAAAATAAAGTTATACAAGAGAAAGAGAAGATTGTGTTATGCAAGAAAATGTACAAAAATGTGACTAATAAAGAGGTTGTACATGAAGCTGAAGAAAGTAACAAGAAAAAAGAAACAGATGAGACAAGTGAGGCAGGAGCTGACTGGTGTACAGTAAAAAATAAAAATAATTTGATAAAGAAAAGAGTTAAAGAAAGGAAAAGAAAATTCAAAATTATAATGCTTAGAGAAAATAAGAAAGTAAATGGATAAATATTTTATTATACTAACTGTTCTTTAAAGCTGAGTATGAAAAATCTTAAGAGGAGAATAGGTATATTACAATGGTGTGCTGCAGTAGATGCACATATTATTGTTTAAGAAGATATCAGATTATTAACACAGGAAGAAAGAACACATACTGAAAAAGTTTGGAATTGTGCGGTAGTTTGGAACATGGGGAAAGAAACATGCTTTGGTATATGTATACTATGTCAAGAAAGCATTAAAATATTAGATGTTACCATAGTGGAACTAGAGATGAATTACAGTAACAGACTTTAGATGGAAAAATATGTATATAGAATTCTAGCTTTATATGCATATGTAACAAAAAGACAGAGAAAAGATGTTTAAAAATATTCTTGAATATGTTTGTCTAAATATGGACATTATAGTGGCGGGTGATTTTAATTGTAATTTAAGAAAAAATAAGAGCAATGGTTAAAGAAATTATGAGAATTAGATTTAGAAGAGAAAAAAGAACTTATGGAATTATGGAAAAAATCATATGAATATGAGAGAGTTTTATGAGAATTGGACTGCTTGGTGGCTTAATTTTAAATAGAAATATAAAAAAGTGTTTTAGAATGTATAAGGAAGAAAAGAGAAAAAAAAGAGAGATATAAGATTTTAAGTCAAGAAACATTCAAGATTTATTAGAGAAGAAAAATTCCTTTTATACAAAAGAAAGAAATATATAAAATGAATCAAATTAAAATTAACAACTTGTTATATAAACAAAAATATTGTTTACAAGGAAAGAAAGAAGAGGTAGCACCATATTAGAGTAAAATAAAAGAATGAAAAATAATAAGATAATTGAAGAATAAGGAAGGTAAGCAAATAAGACAGCAAGACGGAATATATGAAATAATTAAAGAATATGTATTGGAATTATTTGTTAAAAGAGAAGAAAACATGGAGCAAATTTAGAAAGGTAAAAAAAATTAAATAATGATAATGAGTATTTAGATGAAAAATAACCATGAAAGAATTGAATGAAATTTTCAAAGATATTAACATGAATTCTACAACATGACTGGATGAACTGGATATGGTATGTATAAAGAAGTGAGGGAGTGGCAAAAAATATTTTTATAGACATTATGAATGAATGGATAGAAGCTGCAATTAAAGAGAAAGTGATATGTATAGTAGTTGTAAAATTTATATTTAAAAAGGAAATAAAGAGGTGATAAGAAATTGGAGACCTATAACATTGAATAATATGGATTAGAAAATGTTCATGAGAATAATAACAAAAAGGTTACAAAAATGGATAGAATATATGATCAAAGTGTATTCAGAAGAAAAAGAAAAGTAAGTCAAGAGTTATTATGGATACTAAGAAAAATAATTGATGATGTCATAAATAAAAATGTAGAAGTGAAGGTTATGTAAGGGGATATAAGTAAACCCTATGTTAATATTGAATATAAATCATTATGGGGAATTTTGCAGGCATATAATGTATGCAAAAGAATATTGCAAGTAATACAATCAGTTTATGAAAGGAACTATGTGAAACTAAATGTAAATGACAGGATTGGGAAAGAAATAAAAATAGAATGTGGAATAAAGCAGGGCTGCCCAGCTAGTAGTTTAATTTTCTCATTAGTTATGAATGTAATAGTGAAGGGAATTGATAAAATGTCAAGTAGTATACTAAATGATGAAGGAAGTGCAATTGCCAATTATATATAATTATGTGGATGATACTGTACTAATTATTAAAAATAAAGTATGGATGGAAGAAGTAAATGAAAAAAGTATAAATTAAAAAAATTGGTTTAAGTATAAATAAAGAGAAAAGTAAAGGATTTGGTTTTGAAGGTATGATAGGAGGCATCAAGTTCAATGAAAAATACATAGATATATTAGGAATAGTATTTGTAAGAAATGAATACAGACAACAGCAATGGATATTGTACTCAAAGAAGTAAAGGATATGACTATTTTTTGGAAATCATATAGATTTTCATATAGAAAAAAGCACACTTGTTGAACACCATGGTAATAAGAAAAATTGCTTTGGTTGCTAACATCTATATGATTCTTATTAAGTATGTAAAGGAACTAATGATGATTATATTTTCTTTCATATGGGGTTCTAGACTAAATCCAGTCAAGACAGGGATTCTATATATGAAAGTAGAGCAAGGAGGCTTGGGATTAATAAACCCAATAGTACATGCAGCATCTTTAATTTTATATAAGTTATTAAACGGAATTATTAAGGAAAATAAAACTTGATAGAAATTATACTATATTATAAATACAAAGACTTGTGGGAAGGAATGAAAGTTAAAAAAGAAGTAAAAGCATTGTGAATGAAGAAATGAAAGAATACCAAAATAAAATAGTGGTATGGAAAATAAAAAGAATATATGTGAAAAAATAGAACAGAATGGTAGTTAAATATTATGAAACTACAAGTAATCTCTGTGGTATCGCCAAAGTCTCAAACAACCCACTAAACAAGTATAGTTGGTCCAAATGCAAAACAGTGTAAGAAACTTCTCAGTGTGGAAGATTTTCAATCCATATATATCTAGTTAATCACTGTATATTAATTAGATCTGGTAATGGTAGTAGAAGTAAATATTATGAAAGTATTTTATTGCACTGATCCATGGAAAGATTTAGAAATAGATAAGAAAAAATCCATAATGATGAGATATAATAACTATAAAAAGATTAAAGAATGTAATGATTTTTATGGAAATTGTCTATTAGAAAATTGCTGGTTAAGGCAAGTTTGCCATACAAGAAAAAGTAAGATAGAATATGAAATAAATATGGAGAGTTTCAGACTACCGAGCATGTGTTTTTGAAATGTAAAAGAGTGAATAACTTGTGGAAAGAAATATGTAAATAACAGGGTGAAAAGCTTGTTAACATTTGAGCAAATAAATATGGACATAATAGAATTTGGTTATGGTGCATGAAAACAGGAAGAAGTGAAGAAAATGGCCAGAGAAATATTTTATGTTTCATGGACTATATGTAACAAGAGACTAAATGAAATGAAATACAATGAAAAATGGACTTTGACAAAGATTCTGTAGAAAATAATGTTTTGGTTGTGGATAAGAGTGGGGGAAATGCTCAAATTGTAGTTTACAACTTATGGAGATTTGTAAATAGATGTAAATAATGTAAATATGCAAATAATAATGTATATATCAATAAAAAAACCTTACTCTTTTCATGTATGGGGACACTAATTGTGGTACAACTTCTGGTTTCCATTTTGAGAGCAGAGGTGGCTGAGAGAAACCAGGAAGATAAGGATGGAGTATTCGGAGCATGCTCAGGAGAAAAAGGGTGTTTAATGGAAAAAAGTACATTCAGTGCTGTAGAGATGTATTTAGAAATGGAGGAAGAGGGTGTTAAAGCAAAGGCAGTTGAGCCTTTGTTGGAAGATGTACCACTGAGCAATAAAGTTGAAAAAGCATCTGGACTTTGTCAGGGTGATAAAGATAGAGAGGTGATATTGAAACTGGACTTGGAAAAGATGTTTCCAATAAATCTCTTCAGAGATAAAGAGACAACAGAGTTGTGTTACAACCCTCCAGTCGGGACGATTGCAGGATGATATACTTTTAGATTTGATGAATGCCAGTGAGCTGGAAAGTGGTAATGATGTATCACGGTGCGACTTAATGGAGAAGAAATAGAGTGAAGAAATCACACAGGTCAAGAGCAGAAAGTCGTATGCTGATATGGTGAAATTGAGAGTGAAGAAAGAGGGAGAAAGAAAGTTGTAAATGTAGAAAGAAAGAAGTCATTTAAGGTACAAATTGAAACAGGAGGAGGAATGTGCAGGTATAAGGTATAGGATGAAATAATAACAGCTTTAGGAGTTAAAGCATATGTGGTAAGGGCATTTATTCATATTAATAAAGACAATTTTTGTGGCATTATTTTTGAGACTGGTAAAGCTGTGGAGAACTTTTTAGGAGAATATGAAAAAAAGAAAGACTGTGTTCCTTGGAACTATTACATATATAAAGCTTTTCAAAGGGAGACTAAAAAATTAACATACAATTCAGAACTGAGGTTGAAAAAAATGACTTTTTAAAAAGTATCCATTAAATTTATGTTAAGATGTGATAGTTATTATAAAAGTATATGATAAGAGGTTTATGGAGGTTTATAAGACTGCAATGTTTTAAAATTTGAAAATGATAGCATTGATGGCACAGTGGTGTAGTGGTGGCATTGTCACCTCACAGCAAGAGGTTTTCCTGTTCGATTCTCAGCTGGAGTGGCTTCTTTGTGGAGTCTGCATGTCCTCCCTGCATTCATATGGGTTTTCTCTGGGTACTCTGGTTTGCTCCCACATTTCAAAGGCATACATCTGGAGGGTTTCTCCTCAGACCTCTGCTGAAAACTGGCTTCATTCCAAGTCAAACTTTCCCAGTAAACAAATGTTAAATAAATGGGATCCTATTATGTAGTCAAATTTTTACAAGTTCGAACGCTATATGGCCGAAACCATATGTTCGAACTTGTAAAAGTTCGAATATGTAAAAAAAAAACAAAACAAAAAAAACAAAAGAAAAAACATAGCTAACTGTTGTAAGCAGGGGGCAAGCACTCCTGCACCCCCACACCCCCTGCTCTTTAAATATACCAACTCCAAGATCGCACTACAGTGCGGAAAGGGAAGATTTCCTTTTACTGCACTGTAGTGTGATCTCGGAGTTGGTATATTTAAAGAGTTTGGGGGGTGCAGGGGGGGGCTTGCCCCCCTGCTTGCAGCAGTTAATTTTGTTTTTTTCTTCTTTTTATGTGTTCGAAGTTTTGAAACTTCGAACATAAGGGCTCAACTTTATTATGTTTGAAGTTTCAAAACTTCGATCATGTAATACAAACCCAAATAAATAAATAAATTGTGCATATTCCAAGTATTATAAATGTGGAAGGGGACAACAAATGGTGAAATACTGGGGTCAGCCAAAGGCATGTTTTCTGTGTGGCAAAGCAGATAATTTGATAAGTAATTGAAAAAACTGTTTTAGTTGAGAAAGGATAGACATGATATGAGAAATTGTGAAATCCGGTCTTATAAATGTAAGAAAGTGGGACACCTGGGGATGCAATGTAAATATAAAATAAATGAGGTAGAGCAAGAGATGACAGAAGTATTAACAGAACAAAACCTAGAATTAGAAGTAAAAATAATAAAAAGTGTACAAATAGAATGTGCAGATGTAAATAATTTGGAAGATAAAGAAGACTTATAAAAAAATCAATAATGAAAGGTACATTCCTAAGAAAGGAGAGGGTGAAGAACTGGAGTTGAGTGGCAGTGATATAAAATGGAATTCAGTTAAACAAAAAATAATTCTATTGGTAAAATACCTCAAGATAGAAAAAGAAAAACAATAGAAGGAAATAATTAAGAAAAAAATAAGGTAAAGGTTAGATATAATAGAAAAAGTTAACATTTTATGTAAAGTAATTGCATTAAATTTTAATAGTTTAAAGAATGTTATAAGGAGAATAAATATGCTTGAATGGTGTAAGAGACAGAACAGTGATATTATTTTAGAATATACTAGGGTTTTAACAAATGAATAGAGGCAACAATTGAAACTGTAGTGGGGAACATTTTTAAATTTTAATTTGCAGAGAGAGACATGTTCAGGAATAATTATTTTGTATAAGGAAACACATTTTTTAAATTAAATGTTACCTTTGTTATAGGTCATGCTACCATTTTTTATATAAGATGGAGAAATCAGATTTTTAGAATTATAGCGATTTATGCATTTGCAACAGAGAGAGTGGAGATGTTTAAATATATAGGAGTAAACATGGATTTAATTATTGAAGGAGATTTTAATTGTAATACAAGTCAAAATAAAAAGAAAGCATATGATGTTAAAGTGATGTTAGATATTGTAAAGTGTGGGAATTTAAGTATTTGGAATGAGTACTTAGACTTATAGGAAAGGTGAACATAAAACATAAGTAGATTATTTTCTAGTTTCATCAGGGTTGAAAATTATGGATGAAGGGGCATTTGAGACAGGATTTTCAGATCACAGGGCAATATGGATTACTCTAGAAAATAATTCTGATTATATAAAAATAGAAATGGCAATAAAAAATATTGAGGTTAAATGGGATAAAAAGGGAGGATGGATGTATTAAGAGAATATCTAAACAATCCTACCTTGGTTTGTGATTTACAGTGGAGTTGATGGGTAAGAGAAGTTTTATGTTGTATCTGTTGTTGTATCTTTTGGCTTTTCCCGGTTAGGGGTTGCCACAGCGGAACTCCAGTCCACTAATGATTGGCAGTAGATTTTTACATACCGACTTGCCAGGCCTGACGCACAACCTTCAACGAAGGTACGCCCATTCACGCATGTCTCTACACAGAAGACGCTTTAACTGAGAATCGAACAGGACAACATCTTACTGTGAGGTGACAATGCTACAACAGCACCACCACCGCATCGGGTAAGAGAAGTTTTATATGAATTTATATTTTATTTTTATTGCTATTTTTCACTGTTTGTAGGTAGGAAGGGATAGCTTGTTAACAAGATTTACTTTGATTCATATTTTGTTGTTGTTTTTGCCTTTAACTTTACTGTTAGTTGGTGGGATAGGTTTTAGAGTGGCAATCTCTAGCCATCCCGAGGGGCCTAGAGTGCTATGAATTAACACAGACTGCAGAGAGGAAAATCCAGACCATATCTAAACAATCCTACCTTGGTTTGTGATTTATTGATCTTTACTGTTAAAGAAGTGTGACTGTGAGCAATAGTGAGCAGAAGCTACTGCACATGATGTAAATTACAGATTTTGTCTGGCTTGCAGAACTTGTACAGTCAGAACAACTTTACTGTACTTTAATATTTAGTTGTCTATTGCTTGTGTGATTTTTGTCACATAAGTTGATTTAAGTTTCTTTGAATTCTGTGGTTACTGATTTTGATCGTTCTTTTCCTTTACAATATTTTATTCATTTGAAGCTGAATGTGGATTCCTTAAATAACTATGCAATTAATGATTTGCAAATGCATAAACATATTGTACAGTGTAATAATGCCATGCATGTTTAAAGGTAACAGCTGATAACACTGGTGATCTGTGCTCCTCTTGTCAAAATTTGGATTATTTATTTACTATTGTTAGAAGTAAGTCTAGACTTAATGATGATGATTGCACTTGTGCAATTGGCATGGCTTGGAGCAATGTTGTTACATATATTAATGACTGCACTGGTGTGATAAATAATGATAGGCAAAGAACAAATAGAACACATTTAGGAAATGATGCATCTATTCTCTGTAAAGATTGTACAACCCCTATAAAACAAGATGATGCCCCTGACAGCTATGGAATTCTGGATGGCTTGTTTAGAAGGAAAGAAAGAAATAAAGGAAGAAGTTCATAATAAAAACAAGGAAGAAAAAGAAAATGATTAATGTCTATAAAGTAAAGAGAATACTTAATAAAATTACACTGCTTTGTTATGTAACACACAGGTTACAGGGAATGATAATATTTTTCTATCAGAAAACCTTCAGTCTACAGAAAAAGGCATCATTCTTCCAAAAGCAAAGGTAGAGAAAAGAGGCAAGGGGCAGGTGAAAAGGAAGAAATCAAAATTGAATGTGGAAGGATAGAAGAACATTACAGTAAAAAAAATAAGAGAAAGACAGATGTTGACTACAGGACTCAAGCTGTGGATTTACAATACCAGCTGGATGAGAATTTAATACATAATGAAAACAGTGGAATTAATAAGACTAATGGTGGTGAAGATCTGATAGAGCAGATATTACTTTATTAGAAGTTGAAGATTCTTCAGAGTAAAAGATATTCATGTAACTGGAGATTCATTTATTAGAGGAACTGATACTTATATTTGCAGAGAAGATAATGAACGTTGAATAGTGTTATGCTTGCCAAGAACAAAAATAGAAGATGCAAGACAAGCCTTGGAATGCCTTCATTTAAGAAAGTATGGATCTGTTTTTATTCATGTCAGTACAAATGATCCCATCTGCAATGATTGTCAGTACAAATGATCTCATCTGCAAGGATTATCTGACTGTTAGTAGGGAAATGACAGCCCTCTGAGATAGTATATCTTGTACTGGTGTTATTTTTCACATATTACTTACAATAGGGATAGTCAGATCTCTGTGAATGAAAAGATTTTTTGGGTAAATACCTATATGGAAAAAATGTCCTGTTTTTAAAAATGGAAATGTGTAGATTATCCAAGCCTAGTTCTAGGCACGCACATGTTCAGACAGGATGGCATGCATTTGTCAAAACAAGGGAAGAGAATTTTTGCAATAGATATTTTGCAATATTTGACAAACACTAGGCAGGAGTTTTCCCAGGTTAAACTTTTAACATTTCACAGATAGCAACATTTGATGCATCCCTGATGGTTGTTTATGCTAATGGCATTAATAATAAAGTTTTTTACTGGAAAATTTATTACGTTCCCACAAGATTGATATTTGTGAAACATGGTTAAAGAACAATGACTGGAAACTGTTCTGTCAGGTTATAAATGTTTTTACTGTAACAGACATTCAAAGGGCAGCCACGATGGTGCAGCGGTTAGCATTGCTGCTTCACAGCAAGAGGTTCTCCAGTTCGATTCTCGGCTGGGGTGCCTTCTGTATGGAGTCTGCATGTCCTCCCTGTGATCGTGTGGGTTTCCTCCGGGTGCTCTAGTTTCCTCCCACATCACAAAGACATGCTGTAGGTGGATTGGACACTCTAAAGTGGCCCTAGATGTGAGTGCGTACGTGTGTGTGCCTTCTGTAGAAGGCTGGCAACTCAACACCATAAAACTCCACTGCCAATCATGAGCAGACAGGTGATCTGCTGTGGTGACCCCTAACCAGGAAAAGCTGAAAGAAGAAGAAGACTGTAACAGACATTCTAACAAAAAATCAGGTGAAGGTGTTATGACAGGGATTAAAGATAGTTATGAGACCTGTGATTATTACATGTTCAGTGATAACACCAATACTATAGACTGTGTAACTGTGACAATAAAGACAACTTTGAAACATATAACAATTGCTGGAGTGTATGGATCACCAAAGTCAAGTGCAGATGCCCTAGAGGAATTCATACATTTCTTGCATGAAACACAGGAGGGAAGAATAATATTAGCTGGGGACTTGAATCAATATTATTCAAGTCTGTTTCTGATAAATTTAACAACATTAGGAAGTAAATTATTCACAACATATATTCTGGAACAACAATTGCTTTAGATTGTAAGCCCCCCTACCAGGGGGGACAGAACATACTAGACATTGTTTGTGTTCCTAAAGAAATTACTATTACTTCAAGTTAAGTTTTACCACTGGTGATCTGCAGTGATCATAGGGTTATAAAGGTTAATTTGTTGCTAGATAATTCTGCCAAACTGAAATCTAAACCAATGCACAGAAGGTTAATTAAAGATTATATGCAAGCAAAATGGTCACTATGCAAAACTAACTGGAGTGAGGTGTTCAGTCAAAAAACTGCAGATGGAACGTGGAAACCCAGAGTCATACAGACCCTTAAGTCTACTTTCATGTTGTGGAAAAATAATGGAGAATGTAATATTGGATAAAAACATATGTTTTCGTTACTGACAAAACAGCAACTTCTTCAGAGAAACTGACCAACAAAAAGCGCCAAATATTTAAACTTGCAATAGTGCTTACGTATAAATTCTACGTCAATTTAGCTCAAAAAGAACCTCCCATTTAGTGACGTTTGTTTTCTATAAACCTGAATTTCATTCATTATAGAACATTAGAAAGTATTTATATACAACTTTTTTTAAAAAAACAGTTAAAAACCCTTTTTTAAGTAGAATTAGTAATCTATGAACAGCATTCTAAAACATTTTCTACAGTATAAAACAAGATTAACATTCAGAAAACCAGCTGTTAATATGCAGGTTAAACAAAGTGTCTACCTATTTTTACAGTGCTATAATTTCTAACATTATTTTCAACAATAACGCACCCCTGACATAATGGCTAATGCATTTTATAGAACTGCGCTAATGCTAACAGTATTTTCACATGTCAAAAAACCATTAAGTACTCTATAATAAAAGTGTATTCACTTAAAGTGAATTAAGTTCTACATTATATACATGTAAAATGTGTGTATTGTAAAACCTTTTTCCTATATAAATACATCTAATGTGACAACCAGTGAGGTATATATAAGAATCCACGTTCAAATTTAAAACAGTTATATTACCTCAAAATACTTCTCAATTCCAAAATACAGGTTATATTACAGTTTTCATTTAAACCTGTACATTGAAAGCATCTAGGGTGAGTTGCCATTCTAATTCACGAGTTTCTAATAATAAAGAGAACGGACCACCTCTAATGTCAAATGGAACATGGTCTATGGCTAAAAAATTAAAACTGTGGCCCGGATTATTATTAATATGTTTTTCCAAAGCATTATCACCTTTATTTTTCTTTATAGCATAAATGTGTTCATACAGTCTTTCACAAAACTTTCTATCGGTTTTTCCTATGTAAAAGGCTGGGCAACAGTCGCAAGTAGCCAAGTAGACAATGGATCTACTGTCACAAGTGAGTTTGTAATTTATATGGTATTTTATGTCCCTAATTATAAAAGAATTTGCTGGTTTCAAATAATTACACCATTTGCAAGTACCACAAGTAAATGTCCCTTTGTGTCTTGTAAATGGAGCATCATCTTTCTTTCTTTCTAGTAACATTTTAAGATTATTGCCTTTCTTATATACAATCTTAGGAATATGTCCTAATTTTTCTGTAAGTTGTTGGTTACTTTTAATAAGACACCAATTTTTGAAAACAATAGATCTAATCAAGTCAGAATCCGTGTTAAAAGTGGATCATGAAACTAATGTTATAACATCCAACTGGTACATCACATAATTGGCTCTGATGTTAAATAGTATTTAAAGTCGAGTTTGTAAGTGTAATGTTAGAACTGTCATAGGTAATTAGTACTTCTTTACTTAATAATGGAGTGTATATTCTATTGGTACATTTTAGCTCCACTTCTTGAAGTGTTTCATCAATAAGTAATGTAGGATAACCTCAATTGATGAACATATCCTTCAGTAAGTGGCATTCTGCATGGAATGCTGTAGCCAATGTGCACATCCTTGCGGCTCGGATAAATTGGACTTTTATTATAGACCTTTTCTGTTTAAATGGGTGTATACTTGTGTAATGTAAAAAGGAGTTGCAATAAGTAGTTTTCCTGAAGATCGATGAAAAATATAGGCCATTTCTAATATGTTTACTTAGTTTTACATCTAAGTAATCAATTTCTTCAGTATTAAAATGGTACGTAAATTTAAGAAAATGGGTGGTAGAATGGAAAAAATCAATTAGTGAAATAGCTTCATCTATATTACCTTTAAATAAGATGAAAATGTCGTCAAGAAATCTCGTGTAGTATTTAACTCGTGCCATAATGTCGAGGTTATTAAAGATGTAATGCTTCTCCCAATATGCAACAAATAAATTTGCCACACTGGCGCCGCATGGTGAGCCCCATTGCTATTCCTTGTTTTTGTAAATAGTACTCTTTATTGAAGATAAAAAAGTTAGACGTTAGAATAATGTCTAACAGTTCTGAGACTAGGTCTATTTCTCTTTGAGTGGCATTGAGTTCTTGCATGATCAATGTTATCCATTCAACCGCCTCATTGTGCGGTATAGAGGTGTACAAGTCTACCACATCTACTGTTAAAAAATTGTAAGTAGCATCAAAATTGAGGCTGTTGATATTTGCGAGAAATGACCAAGAATCCTTACATACTTGTGGAATAGACTTTAGATATTTAGAAAGAATGTTGTCAACAAGTTTTGCACAAGGATATGTCATAGAGCCACGACCATCAATTAAAGGTCTCATGGGCGGATTATTCTGATCTGTATGTATCTTGGGCATACCAAAAATTACAGGGGCTTTCGGAAAAGATATGTCAATATAATTATAAGTGTCAAGGTCTATCTTAGCTCCTATGAAAAGGTCCCTAAAGTAACCTCTTATTCTCGAATAGGTGACGTTCATTTCATTGAGTGAAGACGGGGCATAGGCTATGCTATCTAATACTGACTTCATTTTGATGTTGTAATCAATAATGTGACAAGATTTAATTTTTAGAAGCAGCACTTCCATACACTCAACACTTGGTAACATCTAATTTTTTTAGTTTATATACAATTGACCTTTTTAGTTTATATATAATTGACCTCCAGCAGGATGTCCCATTAACTGCTGGTAACACAACACCTTTGTCTGGTTTAATCACTGGAGAAAGAGACAAATTATTAAGAGCTATCAATTGCTCCCTAGTAATATTTGGTTTAGACTGTTTCTTACAATAATTGAACAGTTGGTTAATATGTCAGATATCCAATTCACAAATGTTTTCAAATAATAAAAGGACAGGATGTAGTGGTGGATTAAATGTACTTCTGGGCTTCATAATTGCAGGTGTTGTGAAACCAGCATTCCCAAACAAAAAATTCAAATTGAGTTTTCTCACATAGCATTTCAAATCTATCACTGTTTTTGCTAGGTTAAACCTTTTACTTGGGACAAATGTGTTCCCATAGGACGATAATTCGATCAGTGATGGTTCAAGTTCTATTGAAGAAAAATTGTAGATTTTAAAGTCACCTTTAAAGTTAGTTAGTACTTTAATTTTAGGACTTACATTTGAAAACTTTTCTGTAAAACCATGTTGGATATTATTGTTAATTATTTCCGGTAATTTTTCCAATTTTTGTTCTTGTTCTTTTGGAACCGGGTTTGTCGAGCTCCTAAAAAAGTTTTTTTGTTGTTATTAGAAGAAGTATGTAAGTTGGTATCTTCACCATTCTCTTGTGGATATCTTTGAGAGTTGTTATTGGCTCGAATTCTGTTGCTACGTCTCAGTTCTTCAATAGGCTGCTCATGTAGTTCTTCCTCCAATATCTGATTATCTGTTATATTGGAGGTCAATGGATAGGCAGCTTTATTGTCAACGTTATGAGAGCTCACTGGTGATTTGTTTTCATCAAAGCCGATCTGTAACTTCGGATAGGCATTATTAGACTTGTAAGCTGTCCTGTCTCGTACAAGTTTCTTAGTTTTGTTCAATTTTAATTTGTCAATAAGTGCATCGATACTGGTAAAAATATGACTGTAGTCATATTTATACCTGATAAAGTCCAAGTAGTTTTTAATGAAATTATCTAAGTCATTGACTTCGGCAATAATCGAGTCAATATGTTGAGAATAGCGTTTTAGCATCAGTTCTAATAACTGTGTCCCTTGCTGTTCAAAAAGCACAACTAAATCATTGTAGAATACAGGGTCAGGCAGTAACCCGGTAGGAAAGAGAGTACTCCGGAGACCCTTAAGTATTAATTTTTCTTCTAGACACTGCTTAAAATAAGCCACTTCTAACTGTAGTTTTTTTTTAATTTCAAAAGTTTACTATCAAATGATTTTAGCTTTTCAGCGATAGCATTTGTACTTACAGGTGGTGCCTCTGTACTCGCAGCCGGTCGTTCCTGTGTAGAAAGGAGAGCAAAGCTGAACTTTTCTGTATTCTTAATCCAATCTTGTATTAAAGGAATGCCAATAAGTGCCAAGTCTGAGTTCCTTGTGTCTGAGCTAGAAGTCCCAGTTGTAGAGTTGTCTTTGGCACCGTTGTTCGTGGTAGAAGGTGCAATGTTGTTGTTCCGGACTTGGTTAGAACCATTTACTTCCAATTGTGTGTGCTGTTCAACTGCTACAGCATGTTGTGCTGGTGGGGAGGTACTTTTTGAACTAAATTGAACTAAATTGACGTAGAATGTATACGTAAGCACTATTGTAAGTTTAAATATTTGGCGCTTTTTGTTGGTCAGTTTCTCTGAAGAAGTTGCTGTTTTGCTACTTCCACTACGGAATCAACAATCCTATGCACAAAGTATAAATGGGACTTCTAGCTCAGACACAAGGAACTCAGACTCGGCACTTATTGGCGTTCCTTTAATACAAGATTGGATTATGAATACAGAAAAGTTCAGCTTTGCTCTCCTTTCTACACAGGAACGATCAGCTTTGCTCTCCTTTCTGCACAGGAACGACCGGCTGCGAGTACAGAGACACCAGCTGTAAGTACAAATGCTATCGCTGAAAAGCTAAAATCATTTGATAGTAAACTTTTGGAATTAAAAAAACTACAGTTAGAAGTGGCTTATTTTAAGCAGTGTCTAGAAGAACAATTAATACCTAAGGGTCTCCGGAGTACTCTCTTTCCTACCAGGTTACTGCCTGACCCTGTATTCTACAATGATTTAGTTGTGCTTTTTGAACAGCAGGGGACACAGTTATTAGAACTGATGGTAAAACATTATTCTCAACATATTGACTCGATTATTGCCGAAGTCAATGACTTAGATAATTCCACTAAAAACGACTTGGACTTTATCAGGTATAAATACGACTACAGTCGTATTTTTACCAGTATCGACGCACTTATTGACAAATTAAAATTGAACAAAACTAAGAAACTTGTACGAGACAGGACAGCTTACAAGTCTAATAATGCCTATCCGAAGTTACAGAACGTCTTTGATGAAAACAAATCACCAGTGAGCTCTCATAACGTTGACAATAAAGCTGCCTATCCATCGACCTCCAATATAACAGATAATCAGATATTGGGGGAAGAACTACATGAGCAGCCTATTGAAGAACTGAGACGTAGCAACAGAATTCGAGCCAATAACAACTCTCAGAGATATCCACAGGAGAATGGTGAAGATACCAACTTACATACTTCTTCGAATAACAACAAAAAAACTTTTTTGGGAGCTCGACAAACCCGGTTCCAAAAGAACAAGAACAAAAGTTGGAAAAATTACCGGAAATAATTAACAATAATATCCAACATGGTTTTACAGAAAAGCTTTCAAATGTAAGTCCTAAAATTAAAGTACTAACTAACTTTAAAGGTGATTTTAAAATCTACAATTTTTCTTCAATAGAACTTGAACCATCACTGATAGAATTATTGTCCTATGGGAACACATTTGTCCCAAGTAAAAGGTGTAACCTAGCAAAAACAGTGATAGATTTGAAATGCTATGTGAGAAAACTCAATTTGAATTTTTTGTTTGGGAATGCTGGTTTCACAACACCTGTAATTATGAAGCTCAGAAGTACATTTAATCCACCACTACATCCTGTCCTTTTATTATTTGAAAACATTTGTGAATTGGATATCCAACATATTAACCAACTGTTCAATTATTGTAAGAAACAGTCTAAACCAAATATTACTAGGGAGCAATTGATAGCTCTTAATAATTTGTGTCTTTCTCCAGTAAGAGTGATTAAACCAGACAAAGGTGGCGGGCTTGTAATCTTAGACATTATTGATTACAACATGAAAATGAAGTCAGTATTAGATAGCATAGCCTATGCCCCGTCTTCACTCAATGAAATGAATGTCACCTATTCGAGAATAAGAGGTTACTTTAGAGACCTTTTCATAGGAGCTAAGATAGACCTTGACACTTATAATTATATTGACATATCTTTTCCGAAAACCCCTGTAATTTCTGGTATACCCAAGATACATAAAACCAGAATAATCCGCCAATGATACCTTTAATTGATGGTCGTGGCTCTATGACATATCCTTGTGCAAAACTTGTTGACAACATTCTTTCTAAATATCTAAAGTCTATTCCACAAGTGTGTAAGGATTCTTGGTCGTTTCTTGCAAATATCAACAGCCTCAATTTTGATGCTACTTACAATTTTTTAACAGTAGATGTGGTAGACTTGTACACCTCTATACCACACAATGAGGCGGTTGAATGGATAACATTGATCATGCAAGAACGCAATGCCACTCAAAGAGAAATAGACCTAGTCTCAGAACTGTTAGACATTATTCTAATGTCTAACTTTTTTATCTTCAATAAAGAGTACTATTTACAAAAACAAGGAATAGCAATGGGCTCACCATGCGGCGCCAGTGTGGCAAATTTATTTGTTGCATATTGGAAGAAGTATTACATCTTTAACAACCTCAACATTATGGCATGAGTTAAATACTACACGAGATTTCTTGACGACATTTTCATCTTATTTAAAGGTAATATAGATGAAGCTATTTCACTAATTGATTTTTTCCATTCTACCACCCATTTTCTTAAATTTACGTACCATTTTAATACTGAAGAAATTGATTACTTAGATGTAAAACTAAGTAAAGATATTAGAAATGGCCTATATTTTTCATCGATCTTCAGGAAAACTACTTATTGCAACTCCTTTTTTCATTATACAAGTACACACCCATTTAAACAGAAAAAGGTCTATAATAAAAGGCCAATTTATCCGAGCCGCAAGGATGTGCACATTGGATACAGCATTCCATGCAGAATGCCACTTATTGAAGGATATGTTCATCAATTGAGGTTATCCTACATTACTTATTGATGAAACACTTCAAGAAGTGGAGCTAAAATGTACCAATAGAATATACACTCCATTATTAAGTAAAGAAGTACTAATTACCTGTGACAGTTCTAACATTACACTTACAAACTCAACTTTAAATACTATTGAACATCAGAGCCAATTATGTGATGTACCAGTTGGATGTTATAACATTAGTTTCATCACCACTTTTAACACGGATTCTGACTTGATTAGATCTATTGTTTTCCAAAATTGGTGTCTTATTAAAAGTAACCAACAACTTACAGAAAATTAGGACATATTCCTAAGATTGTATATAAGAAAGGCAATAATCTTAAAATGTTACTAGAAAGAAAGAAAGATGATGCTCCATTTACAAGACACGAAGGGACATTTACTTGTAATACTTGCAAATGGTGTAATTATTTGAAACCAGCAAATTCTTTTGCAATTAGGGACAAAAAATACCATATAAATTACAAACTCATTTGTGACAGTAGATCCATTGTCTACTTGGCTACTTGCGACTGTTGCCCAGCCTTTTACGTAGGAAAAACCGATAGAAAGTTTCGTGAAAGACTGTATGAACACATTTATGCTATAAAGAAAAACAAAGGTGATAATGCTTTAGCAAAACATATTAATAATAATCCGTGCCACAGTTTTAATTTTTTAGCCATAGACCATGTTCCATTTGACATTAGAGGTGGTCCGTTCTCTTTATTATTAGAAACTCGTGAATTAGAATGGCAACTCACCCTAGATGCTTTCAATGTACCAGGTTTAAACGAAAACTGTAATATAACCTGTATTTTGAAATTGAGAAGTATTTTGAGGTAATATAACTGTTTTAAATTTGGACGTGGATTCTTATATATACCTCATTGGTTGTCACATTAGATAATATTTATATAGGAAAAAGGTTTTACAATACACACATTTTACATCTATATAATGTAGAACTTAATTCACTTTAAGTGAATACACTTTTATTATAGAGTACTTAATGGTTTTTTGACGTGAAAATACTGTTAGCATTAGCACAGTTCTATAAAATGTATTAGTCATTATGTCAGGGGTGCGTTATTGTTGAAAATAATGTTAGAAATTATAGCACTGTAAAAATAGGTAGACACTTTGTTTAACCTGCATATTAACAGATGGTTTTCTGAATGTTAATCTTGTTTTATACTGTAGAAAATGTTTTAGAATGCTGTTCATAAGATTACTAATTCTACTTAAAAAAGGTTTTTTAACTGTTTTTTTTTAAAAGTTGTATATAAATACTTTTTAATGTTCTATAATGAATGAAATTCAGGTTTATAGAAAACAAACGTCACTAAATGGGAGGTTCTTTTTGAACTAAATTGATGTAGAATGTATATGTAAGCACTATTGTAAGTTTAAATATTTGGCGCTTTTTGTTGGTCAGTTTCTCTGAAGAAGTTGCTGTTTTGTCAGTAACGAAAACGTATGTTTTTATAAAAATAAATTTACGTTCAGGATATTAACATTTCGGGACGTTCTTGGCTTGATTTGGGTTGCTTGAATTTTGGTTTCCTGGTTTTTGGTGATCATACTATTTTATTTGTAATATTGGATAACTTATTGTCAAAAGTGGGCAGGTTGGGACTTGAAACCATATATCAGAATGCACATGCTAAAACTAGATCTATTATCTCCTGTAACATGATGTTCTGTAACAATATAATAGCTATGAATGAAGCATTGTACTGTGATGTAATTTATATAGATTTAACTTCAGCATTTGACAGGGTCATATACAAAACACTGATCAATAAATTAGAACAACTATGTATTGATGTACTCTTGATAAGATGGATAGCTGCATATCTAACAAATAGGACATAGCAAGTATCATACAACAACTTCACAGGTGAAATTCTTGGTTACAGTCAGGGTGTCCCACAAGGCTCTGTCCTAGACCCTTACTTGTTTAGATTGTATCTTTCAAACCTAACCTTTTCATCTGAGGTCGTCTACAGTCTATATGCAGATGACTTGAAATTGGGTAAACTGATTACATGTGTTACAGATAAGGCATGTCTGCAAAATAAGTTGACTAACTTGACTATTCAGGCACAGGAGAATATGCTGATAAATACATAAAAAACTAAGCATATGAGATTTGGAAGACATAAATTGAAAGGTGAATATTTAATATAGCACATAGTGATTAAAACTGGAGACTCATTTAAGGACCTGGGTACATGGATAGATCCCACTATGAGTTTTTCTACTTATATCAGTCAATTGGTTAATGATAGTTATAGAACTATAGGTTGTATAAAAAGATTTATAAAGTTCAGGAAATCAAAAATGATGAAGGCATTGTTTGTTAGTTACGTTAGACTCAAACTTGAGATGGAATAGCAATATGGAAACCCTATATGAAAACAAACATGAGTAAACTGGAAAGAGTACAGCAGAAATATACCAAGGGCATCCATGAATTTGAAAATTTAAGTTATTATGAAAGACTAAAATATTTGAACTTGCACAGTGTCTTATAGATATCAAAGAGGAGATATTATTCAGCTATATAGGGTGTTTAGAGACAACTACCTCTGGGAATGTTTGGGGTTATCAAAAAGTACTAGAGAATCATCAGTCAAACTATGTAGATTCTATGGGAATGAGAAGTGTACTAATTGGTTCTCTGACAGAGAAGCTGATGCATGGAACAGACTACCAAATCACAGTAACGCAAGTACTAGTTCAGATATTTTTAAGAACAGCCTGGACACTTATTATAGGAACAAGTATTTTGGTATATTGGGAAGCTAGAAGGACATTAATGCCCGTGCTTGAAATATTTGTATGTGTGTATGTATTAAATTTATGGAACGATCATGTACATATGAGGTGTTTTTAAAACGATTGGTCTTAGTGGTGGTTATATTTAAGCAGGGAAAAATATAAAAAGAAATATAATAAATATATATATATATATATATATATATATATATATATATATATATATATATATATATATGGGTTCCGTTCAGAATTTGGAAGCTCAAAACTTCGAATTTCATATGCTCGAAGATCATATGTTCGAAGTTTCAAACTTCGACATCCTGAATGGAGATCGGCATACAGCGCGTGTACTGGAAGATTTCCCTTGTCCTCGCTGTAGTGTGATCTTGGTATATTTAAGTTGTGGGGGGTGTGGGGGTTATAAAAAAAAGAAAGGTAAGCATTTGTTATGATCAATTAAATAAGGATATATGTGATAGCCTGGAAAAGAATGAAGAAAGGTATTTTATTAAAGAACAGGAGCTATATAATTTAAATAAAAAGATAATACAGTATTTGTTATATAGACAAAAATATTTTTTGCAAGGAAAGAAGGAAGAAATAGCTCCTTATCTTTGTAAAATTATTAAGAAAAATGATAGTATCATGAGACAAATGAAAGATAGGTCAAGGGTAGTACAAACTATGCAAGATAAGATTATGTAAATAGTGGTAAGATTTGTTAAGGAAAAGTTTAGAGGAAAAAATGTACAATGTACTAAGAAATGGAAAGTAAACATTTTTTCAGAGGAAGATAATATGGATTTTGAAGAAAGGATTAAAATGGAAGAACTGGAAAATATTTTAGGAAAAGTAAATTTGCAATCTGTGGCACGTCTGGATGGGATAGAGTATAAAATGTATAAAGATATAGCAAGAATTCAAAAAAGATATTTCTTAGAAGTATTGGTCTGGCCTACCCAGTATCCATCTTGACTAACCGATCTCTGTCAGAAAGTTACGTTCCCACACTGTGGAAAGTATCACATATAATTCTCCTCCACAGAACTAACCAATTACCGCCCCATAGCTATTCTCTCTCCACTCTCCAAAATACTAGAGAGATGCATACACTCTCAGGTCTCAGACTACTTCCTTACTAACAACCTCCTTTCCAATACTCAGCATGGTTTCCGACCAAACCATAGCACCACCACTGCCTTACTCTCCTTTACTAACACTATCCTTCAGCATAAAAATAATGGCTATCTCTCCTCTGCTACTTTCCTAGACCTATCTAAAGCATTTGACATGGTTCCACACAAACAACTTATCTCTGTCCTCAATAACCTATCCTTCTCACAATCAGTCACCAACTGGTTTCAGACTTACCTGTCTAACTGACAACAATCCGTTGTATGGCAGAATGACATATCTCCCCAACTACCTGTCTCCATAGGGGTTCCCCAAGGATCCATCTTTGGACCCCTACTCTTCTCTGTTTTCACCAATAATTTAGCCTCTGCCACCAAACATGGCATACTCATACAATACCCAGATGACTCAACCATCATCTGCTCAGCCCAGTCCCTACCCAAACTGCAAAAAGTCACACAGGAAGCCTTTTCCTCTGTTGAAACTTGGTTATCCGATGCCCAATTAATACTCAACCCAAACAAAACTAAACTACTCATCTTCCAACCCACCAAACATACTCAAAACAACTCTCACTTTAACATAACAGCAAAAGACAACACCACTATATACCCAACTTCTTCTTTCGGCTTTTCCCGGTTAGGGGTCACCACAGCGGATCACCTGTCCACTCATGATTGGCAGTGGAGTTTTATGGTGTTGAGTTGCCAGCCCGGCACCCAACCTTCCACAGAAGGCACACACATGCACGCACTCACACCTAGGGCCAATTTAGTGTGTCCAATCCACTTACAGCATGTCTTTGGGATGTGGTAGGAAACCAGAGCACCCTAAGGAAACCCACGCGACCACAGGGAGGACATGCAGACTCCACACAGAAGGCACCCCAGCCATGGATCAAACCGGAGAACCTCTTGCTGTGAGGCAGCAATGCTAACTGCTGCACCACCATGACCGCCAACCACTATATACCCAACTGAACACACCAAATTGCTAGGAGTGGAAATAGACAATAAACTAAAATTTGACAGTCACATATCCATGACCATAAAAAGGTCCACAAAAAACTAGGAGCGCTATACAGAAACAAGCAACTTCTCACCAAAGCAGCAAAGATTTCAATAGCAAATTCCCACCTTATCTCCACCCTACTTTATGCCTCTCCAATATATACCAACCTAAGGCAATGCGATCTAAACAAGCTAGAGACCTGCTGCAACAAAATCGCCAAATTCGCCACAGGGGGCATCCTACTGTAGTCACCACTGTCTCTCACTTGCTGAAATGGGCTGGCTTGAACTCCCTCACCTCCTTCAATGGTATCAACTCTCACTCACCCACAAACTAGTAAACCATCCACTAAATGTCCCATCCCTCCAGAATCTACTTCAATCCTATCGCACCACCAGGCCACTAAGATTCAGCAACAAAAATCACATGCAGATCACTAAAGCCAATAACTCTGCTGGTGAAGCACTATTCTCTTGCACCATGGCCAAATTATGGAACTCCCTCCCACCCACAATTACCTCCATACCATAATTCACCCACTTCAAAACTTTACTAAAAGTGCACCTAAAAACATGCTGGCTATGCCCTTGCAACTCCCACTCTAATATCACCCACCCCATCCAAACATTACCTTTCTTTCCACTCCACTAACTACCTTGATTATAGCCAGCTCAGATACTCATAAGCCAGTACTTATTATACAGCAGGAACTTCTTCTTGTAACATTTGTTAATGTCTGTTATGTACTTCACAGATAAAGATTCTAGTTGTCTACTGATGTACTATGTTCTTCATCTGTAAATATGTTTTAAGTAATTGCTATGTAAATTGTTAATCGCTATGTAATCCAATGTAACTACTGTCTGCTTATTTTAACTGTGGAGCTTTTCTCCCCAGGCCTCCGCTGAAAATGGACCTACGTCCAGTCGGACACTCCCGGTCAACAAATATAAATAAATAAATAAATAAATTAATTAATTAATTAAATGAATGGTGAAGTAATGGTTTTCAATATAAGGATCTGTATAGTCGTATAATAAAATTTATATAGAAAAAGGGAGACAAGTGTGAACTACAGAATTGGGGACCTATAGTATTGAATAACACTGACTATAAGATATTTATGAAAATTTTGCAAAAAAGAATGGAAAGTAAGGTAAGATTGTAAAAAAATTGTAAAAAAAATATATATATATATATATATATATATATATATATATATATATATGTAGATTCATATCACTTCACTGAAAGACCATACCACTGACAGCCATTTTACTGAATCCAAATCGCCTAAAGTTCATTAGTTCATTTCACCTGAAACTCATTTCACCTAAAACTGATTTCACTGACAAGTAGTACTCTAAGGCAAGTCAAAGGTATATGTCCTATTCCCCACTGTAGTGTGATCCTAGTGTTAGTATATATAGGTAGGGGGGTGTGGGGGGCACAGCCTCCCACATATGGGGATGTGGGGGGGCATAGCCCCCCACCTAGTTGGGTTTTATCAAATAATGTAAAACAAAACCAGACAACAGAAAACCAAATTAAGTGGGGGGCTATGCCCCCCACATCTCCCTAACTTTATATACTAACACCAGGATCATACTACAGTGGGGCAAAGGACATATACCTTTGACTTGCCTTAGAGTACTATTTGTCAGTGAAATGAGTTTTAGGTGAAATGAACATTCAGTGAAATTAACTTTAGGTGTATTGGTCTCAGTGAAATGGGTGTCAGTGAAATGGTCTTTCAGTGAAGTGATACGAAGCCATATATATATATATATATATATATATATATATATATAGTATAGATGGTCCCCTACAGATGATCGAAATTTTAAAACTTCAACTTTCATATGGCCGAGACCATATGATTGAAGTTTTAAAACTTTGAATGTTCTGAATGGAGATCTCCCATACAGTGTGGAATGGGAAAATTTCCCTTTTCCTCACTGTAGTGTGATCTTGGAGTTGGTATATTTAGCAGGTGGTGTGAGGGGTCCCGAAATGTCCAGGAATTTTTTTTGTTTTGTTTTATTTTTTTTTCAGTTGTTCGAACTTTTGAAATGTCACTCATATGGTCTAGGCTATATGAAACTCGATGTTTTAAAAGTTCCATCATCTGTAGTAGACCTGGTATAAAACAGAAAAATGTATAGGATTTATTGTTAGTGATTAGAGAAATAGTGGATGATATTTTATATAAGGAGGTTTGAACAAAATTAATGGTGGATGATTTAAGTGAAGCTTTTGATTCCATTCAGCATAACATTCTATGGAAAATATTTGATGTCTGTAATATAAGTAATAAAATAAACAGTTTGTGTTACTGCTTACAGGCTGAGTATGGTTAAGATACTAATAAATGGGTAGCTTAGTAAAGAAATTGTGCTTAAAAAAAGATAAGGCAAGACTGTCCTTTGAGCATTATTATTTTTGTTTTAGTAATGAATGATATTTTGATCCAGGTTAATATGGAGAAGAGAGATATGGAATAAAAATAAAACTGGAAACCAGTGTCTAAACCGCTGAATGCAGCAATTCCAATTTAAAATATGTAACACTATAGAGGTGCAGGAGTGGAGGACCACCAACCAGCAACCACCAACTTAAACTTTATCGTAACAAAATAAGATAAAAAAATTAAACACAATGTCTGGGATGAAAAACGTGGTTATTAAGTTAAGCATTTATTGTTTTTTTATCTTATTTTGTTACAAAAAAGAGCAGATGCAGCTATGTGGGAAGAAAAATTAAGTCATGAAATACTTGTGCATGTTTTGGAGGACCTTTTGACTATCTTTTAAAATATACTTAATTTTATTTTACTCACTAGAATTATTTACTTAGTACGTGTCTTTAGTATCCAATTGGCTTTAGATACAGTATTTTATAGTATTATATTTACATTTATTTGGGGTTCAGGATTGAATCGAGTTAAAAGATGAGATTTATATGTGAAAAAAGTGGTTTAGGAGTGATGAACCCTGTTGTATATGCAGCTTCTCTAAATTTGTTTAAAGTATTAAGAAGTCTGAAGGATAATGACAATTTGTTATTGCTGAGAATTTTAAAAGCTAAGTATAGTAATGAATGGATGAATATTTTGAACTCTTAAGAAAAGAAGATTATATGAAAATGATGAAATGAATAATTATCAATACAAAATTTTGCTTTGGAAGTTAAAAGTTAATGAAATTTAAAAATAGGAAGTTATGATATCATAACATTATGGAAAAGTTCTTTTACATGTATCCTTGGAAAGATGTGTGTAAAGAAAAGGGGGCTGCAATTAAGGCAAGAATAGAAAGTTATAAAACATATGGGAATGGCAAGATTTTCTATGGGGGGGTTAATGATACAGAAATTACTAGTAAAAGCAAATATGCAATATAAAAGCAAAAACAACAAAAACTGTTTATATTATAATACATTTAAAACCAGTGAACATGTTTTCTTGGGTTGTAAAATAGTTGAATCAATATGGATTAAGGTAACAGATTTGAAATATTTAGTGAATTTTATGGAGGTCTAAAATGGATATGACTGACTATGAATATTATGGTGACAAATCAAAAAATTATGTTAATAGAATTAATAAAACGATATTTTCTATAACATGAATAATATAGAATCAAAAGAGTTAAGGAACTTTTATTCAATGAAAGATGGAATCAAGCAAATATGTTAAATATGTAAAAATATGTTAAAATATGTTAAAAAATAAGATTTTGGTTGTGGAAAATAGAGTGGAGGTCCAATAATGAAAAATTAAGAAATTATGTTAAAAAATGATATATTATTTCAAGTATTTATTCATAAAAAATGTTAAAATTTTGTATATAATGTATCAATATTGTGAATTTGATAAATTGTATATATTGTAAATAAGAAAACTGTATATATTATAAATAAGTACTGAAAGTAAAGGTTCCCTACTCTTTTGCAAGCAGGGATGCTGTTTGATGTAGCACTTCCTGCTTTTGGTCCTGGTGTGGAGGTGGCTCAGAGAAGCAGGAAGAGGTATGGTGAGTATTTGCAGCATGGAAGAAGTAGTCAAGAGAGAAATGGAATGAGAAGTGGATGATTAAAGTTTAAGTGTGAAGGCAGTTGAGCCTTCCCCAGAAATGCTCTCAGAAGAAATAATACATGAAGGAGAAGACTGGAGGTTTAAAATGAATGAGAAGGAAGAAGTAAAGGAAGAGAAGGAAGTGAAGGTTATCGAACCTTCACAGGATTCAGAAGTGGTATTCCAGGAGAGATTATTCGAGGGAGATGATGAATTGCAGCAGGGCTGTATTATTATAACCTTTCAACTGGGAGGGTTGTGGGAGGTGTATCTAAATGATTTAATTAGAGTGAACCAGAAAGTGAAAAAGCAGTATCGTGGAGTGAAATTATGGATGGGATCCAGAAAGAAGAAGAAGAAATAAGAAAAGAGGTGAAGAGCTATATGTACAAACTGAGAGAGAAGGAGAAAAGAGTGAATAAAAGAAAATAAACATGAGGAAGAAGAAGTATCTTGTAAGAATAAACAGTAAGAAGGAGAAAGAAACCGATAAGTATGAAATCTGGGATAATATGATTGTGCCCTTGGTATTTCTCCCAGAGAAGTAATAGCATTTATTCATATTAATAAAGATACTTTTTGTGACATTTTATTTGAATCAAGACAATATATGGAAACATTTCTAGAACACTATGAAGTAAAACAAATATAGTCCATGGAACTTGTGTTATTCAAGCACTTAGAGAGACAAAAAAGAAAATCTATGTGTAGTTTCAAAATGAAGTAGTAAAAATAAGTGTTGAAGGACTATTTAAAGATTGTATGCAAAGATATTATGGGCAGTGCAAAATATATGATAATAGCAGGTTATGGACTGGGGGTTGAGAATGTGCTGTTGTACTACAAATGAAAAATGAAAACATAATACATATTCCAAGTATGATAAATGTGGAAGGAAACAGAGGGTTTGTGAAATACTGGGGAAAATTTTGATCATTTTTACCATAAAAAATGATCATTTAATTAGCAATTGTGTTAAAAGAAAGTGCTATGTTTGTGGTAAAGTAGGTCTTGAAGCAAAAAGAAAATGTGAACTGAAATGTGTAAAATGTGAACAAGCAGGGCATTCATTGATAGCTTGTAAAGAAAATATAGATGAAAAAAGAAGGGGAGATGAACATCAACAAGAAATTATTCAAAAACGTAAGACAGATCTAAGCAGCCCCACAATATAGGTATAGTTCAGCAAAGCAGCAATGTTAGTAAAGTTAGAAGATGCATGCTAACTTATAATCAAGATACAAAGGCCGTTAAAGTCACCATTAACAAATACTGGTCCATTTTGTCTGCAGTACCAGAGATTAGGAATTCTATAGGTGTATGTCTATAGGTGACAAACTGATGTTTGTTTATAAATGATGTCCTAATTTAAAGAAGAAACTATGGTATAAAGAACATCAAAATATTATATATTTTAAGACCAATAAAGTAGGAACACATAGATGTAACAAATGCACACACTGTACCAGTATTAATACTGATGAAAGTTTTACCCATCCAGTCACTGGCAAAATATTTAATGTAAGAGAGTTTGGAAATTGTGATTCTAGGAACATTATATACCTAGCTACTTGCCATTTATGTGATGCATATTATGTGGGAAAAACCAAAAGAAGGTTGAAGGATTGCTTTAGTAGTCATCTCTCTGTAATTAATAGAAAACAACACAAATGCATTATATAGGCATATTTATAATACAGGCAAAACACACTATTTTAAATTTATGATTTTATTTCAAGTTAATGAATCCCTACACGGTGGTGATATTGTTCAATGTACTGAATTAGAGAAATATAGATGGATTTTGTGACTTAGGACTTATATATTGGCAGGCTTAAATGAATTTGTATCTTTAAAGCCCTATTTGAGAGAATTACATTAGAGGGTGTAATTGTGTCATGTGACTTTTATCTATTTAAATGACTTTAGTAACTGTTTTAAACCTTTATGTGCCTGAGGAAGCTTTTAAGTGAAACTACAAAGTTGCATATTAAAGTATTTGACTTCAGTTTGGTGCTATGTGGTTTACAGTGGATTTTTCTCTTTTTTGGCTGTTTACATTTGTTTTCACGATGATTTACCAGCAGATTATTCTTCTCTTTATTGCTTACAATAATATTAGAAGACACAATAATATTGACAGAAGGAGAGAGATTGCAAGTAAATGAACTATGGGAAGGAGGTATTTGGAATGTAGGGATAGAAATATTTGTATGTGTGTATGTATTAAATGTATGGAATGATCATGTACATATGAGGTGTTTTTATAAAGATAGGGATAGAAACTTGTTTAGTCATTCAAATTTTAAGTAAAAACTCAATAAAAGTTTGGATTGTACTCAGTGGCAGCTGGTGACTTCAAATCAAAGAGGGGCTGCAGGAGACAGCTGAATGAGTGGGGCCACTAGGAAGGGGTGCGGCCGACTAGAAAGGGGAGGAGCTATGCTCAAAACCATAAAAACTGGAACTTTAATTAAATACACTGCCCTGGGTGCCAAACCATCAAGACAAAATGAAGTGCAGAAGGAAAAAAATATTTCAATGCATTGGCTACATGACAGCTTACTTAATATCTAGATGGAAATAAAAAGGTTGTGAGGCAGGAAAAAATGTATTACTTTTTAAATACATTACTGGAATGCCAGTCAAAAATCAAGTATAAGAAAAACAAACAGCACTCAACTCAAACCACTTCTCCTTGCACTGCAGTTCTAATTATAATTTATATTCAGCTTAAAAGTACCAAGTAACATGCTGAAAGTAACAATGTCTGTGATACCGGCTTTAAGCCCAACACCATACTCATGAATGATTTCAACTACCCCTGCATTAACTGGGAAGCTTACATGACCACTAACATGTAGGCTGAAAGAATTCTAGACTTTGTCAATGTAAATTTCCTGGAGTTGCTAGTCTATATTCCTAATAGGAGTACAAATATCCTAGACGTGGTACTCACAAACATGGGAAATCATTGCACCACCCCCCCTTCAAGTGTAATGCCTTTACTGGTCAGATCAGATCCCAAAACAGTGTCCTTTGAAATAAATATAAAACTAGCACCCCCATCTAACTCCAGAACCTTTAAGAACTTTTTGAAGGCTAACTACTTCCTATTATGTGATGACATAGCTAATTTCCAAGCTCCCCTAAACTAAGAAAACACGGAGGCCTATGCAGAGGTATAAACAAAATCATTGTACAACCACATAAACAGCTGCGGAGAAGTGGCAATACCAGATCAAGATAAACCTGCAAAAACAAGCCATCCTAGTGGACCCCTGTTATAGTTTGTACAACAAAATTAAGAAAATTCTGTCCAGAAGTAGGAGAGGACATGGACTGCAGGGAAAAATCTCTCTCATTAGTTTAAACAAGCAAATCAGGAGACTAGTCACATTTTCAAAAGCCAACTTCAAGGCAAAAATAGCCTCCCAAGCAAGGAATAACCATAAGGCATTTTTTCAGTTATGTCCACAGTCTTAGGGGCAACACCCAACAATATAAAGAGTTAGTTGTAGATGGTTATCACCTACACCCAGCCAGAAGATAAAGTAAATCTGCTGACTGATAAATTCAGCTTGAATTTTACCCACCCATCACTTCTGGTTAGCCCCCCCCCCCTGGAAATGTCCTCCACCATTCCTCTACCAGTTATCACAAAAGAACAGGTCAGTACTTTGTAAATTATCAGAAGCATTGTAGGAAATGACCTTAAATTCAAGATAAGAAGCTGGGAATATCATTGTCTTAAATCCAAGTTGTTGTAAGACAGACATACCATAACAGTCCTGAATACAGAAAAAGAAGCAAAGGACAAAAATGGTACAGTTCTTTCTCAGGGAAGAAGTGAACATAGGCTGTAACTCATTTACACATGCACAGATCACCAGAGTGACACAATCAGGTGAAAAATAACTTTTTTGTACCTGTAAATAAATCCATCATTATGTAGAATCACTACTTCTCAGGTACAATACTGCAAGAAGCCTAAATGTGTGGCTTAGTTGCAGTGCATAACAATACAACATACATCCTTTAGTTATACATATAAGTTATAAATGCACACATAAAATATGATTCTGTATACCATAAGTGAGAATGAAACAGAAAACATAATAAATATCTCTTGATCAGATGTCACAATGACCATATCCAAGGGAAAAAAAACAATTATAAAAATGAAAGCTTGGCTTTAAATCCATTAGCCAAAGACTGCACATCTTGAAAAAATGTAATGTTGATGAAAGTTGGTATAACACCAGGAGGAGAACCAGCATTAAAGTCAGGAACCTATACTCATCTAGGATGCCAGTGATACTCCTAGCCCTTAGCATGCAATTGTATAAGTGCAAAAGACAAAAAAATACATTTTATGTTAGTCATAAGATAGTGTCTCATGCATATTTGCATTACATCAGTAAAGTATCAATGTTTACATGATTTTATGTGACAAAGAAAGCAAGGATAATGCAAAGTAGTCTGTGGAAAACAAGAGACTAAGAGTGAGAGTCAGTGTATATTATATTATGCAAGTTAACCTACACAGAATGCAAGACTAAAGCAATTCAGAAATACATGATCTTTAAAAATGTATTTACATAGGAATGCTGATAGACTATGCAAGTAAGTAGTTCTAAATGATGAAAATAAATTCATAGCAACTCTAGTAGTAAAAATATCATATAGGAGGCTCAGGCAATTAAAATTAAATGCTTAGTAAAAAAAAAAAAAAAGGAAATGTGGGTAAACACTGTATGGGGTATAACAGGGTGTGCCTAGCAATAAATGGTGCCTATGCCTATGGGTAGGTGCAGGAAGGGGTATAGATAGCCAGTGTATATATGGGATAATTTGCAGAACATTACATAGGCATGGGAAATAACTAAGGAATGGGAAAGGGGTCAGTGATCAAACATAGATGACTTTCACAGTCAGCCTGACACATCCACTGACTGATTTGTGTAACCCATAGGAGTACAGGGCTTGTCATGAATCCCTGAGAGAGGCAGTGGCTGAAAATCTTCATGACCCAGGAGATAGAGCTCTTACTACAGGACCTCCATAGGTGGCATTGGCAAGATGTATATGGAGGAGGTGTGGCAAGGAGTGATACAGATTATAAGCAACAATAGTCACCACTCAACTCACCCCACCATTGGATAATGTGATTCCTGACTCCCCACAACCACATTCCAGAGTATGTGGCTGCCAAATTAAACTTCCATGACACTGTTTACACACAAACGTCTTTCTTGTAGTACACAGCAAGGAACCACCTTTTCACTGTGACAAGATTTAATTTTTAGAAGCAGCACTTCCATACACTCAACACTTGGTAACATCTAATTTTTTTAGTTTATATACAATTGACCTTTTTAGTTTATATATAATTGACCTCCAGCAGGATGTCCCATTAACTGCTGGTAACACAACAGCTTGTGCTTAGTTCAAAATACCACAACATGATTTATAAATGTTCATTTATCTATGTATTTTTTTCACTGCCTTTACTTTCATGCCCTGCACTGCAAATGTCAGTCACTCATTCACCATTTATAGAAACTTTGGAAATAACATCTTTGAAAAACACCTTTGTAAAATGTTTATAAAGCACTGCTTAGCTTGCTAGCCTTTACACAGAGTTCACTAACATTGGTAGAAGCACAAACAGCATATCTTGCAATTGCTTTAAAACAAAGCATTGTTTTCCATCAGTACTGTTTAGCAGAATACCCCAATACACTATTTTTGCAGCCCTTGTATTGTACAAATGGCACAGTTATGTTTGAATGTACCAACACAGCAACTGAATTTAGTTACTATATTGTGGCACTTGTGGGTTGAAAGTCCAATGAAATTTATTGTGAAGTAGAAAACTGCTTGTATTGAAAAATTTAAGGGAAAAGACAAACAATAGTTGTGCTGAAACTAAAAGCAAAAATGATATTAGGTTACATTAAGTTGCAGCAAACATAGACTCACTCCTCCATACTTCGACAGTACTGTAAAAAAAAAAAAAAAATTACATTGACAAGCCGAGTCCAGCACCTACCTCAATTCTGTTTAATAACTTGATTTGATGACAGCAGCTGCTCATAAGCAAGCCAGCAACAGGCAAAAGTCAAAAAAACAAAGATAAGGAAGTTAAGGAACCAAAGACAAGTTGAAACTTTCTTTCACCAAGGATAGTCTGTCCGTAGCACAAGTAATCCAAGTAAGTATAGTGTGCTACTACAGGCTACTGATTGTTTATCACTCTCTTTTTTAGAAGAGAGCGAGAACCAATCAGTAGCAATCGAGCCATCCCCTTCTAATTTACTGTGCAGTTAAACTGCATAGACTTCTCGGCATCACACTGAAGCTTTTTCATTAATTTGGACTGCCTTGTACAGTAGTCAGATAGTATACTACATTGTGACTCATCATAGTGTTGAGTTAAGTTAAGTAGTTAACACAAAACACCAAACAAAAAAAAATAGTAATACTTTTATTTTTACATGGCAAATGTCAAATACACTTCCATCTTTTCCTGGGAGGGCTGCAGTCCAGCAGTCCGATAGCACGAGCCTCCCCTGATTCTACTACAGTAATATTAGGTAGAGTAACAGTATTAGATGTTAGAAGGAAAAAGCTAATACAGAATTATTGCAGTATATGCATATGTTACACAAAAAGAAAGTAGATTTTTAAACAGATCATTATGTGAGTGTCAATATGCAAATAATAGTGGTGGAGATTTTTATTATGACTTAAGAAAAAAGAAGGGGCTGATATTAAAATAATTGTAGAGATTCTGAAAAGTGGAAAGTTATATTTATGGATTAACAAACGATGGACTTATAAAAGGGATAACTTAAGAACAGAAATTGAGTATTTTATGATTTCAGAAAGTTTGAAAACTTTACTCACAGTACAGGAACAGAGGTAACAAGTTTCTCAGACCATGTGGCAATTAGGATACAGATCCAAGAAAAAGGATATATAAAATAGGTAGAGGTATTAAAAGAAGAATTGAAACTGACTTAAATGAGGAAGGTTTAAAAAGGATTATACAATTATGGAATGATCATATAGACAAGTTGGTTGGTAAGTTTTAAAGAATAATATAACATAAGCTTTCTATAATGGCAAAGGTTAAAAAGAACAGAAGAGAAACAAAAGTATAAAAATCGGTCATGAAGCATTTAGAGAGGTAATATGAGACAAAATGTTTTTTTTAAAAGAAAAAAAAAATATATATATATATATATGAAATGAATCAAGAAAAAGTAAAAAAAATGTTTAAACAAAGATATTTTCTGACAATGAAAGAAAGAGGAGGTAGCATCATACTTAAAATCGTAAAGAAAATAGGAGAGTAATAACAGAAATAAGGAATGAAAAAGGAGATATTGATAAAACACAAAAAGAAATAATGGATGTAATAAAAGAATATATAAGTAAGACATTTTCAAAGTACAAAACAGAAAGAGGACATAATTGGAGAGTAAAAATATAACTAAATAGGATAATGACAGGACAGAAAAGAACAACCATGAAAGAAATGGAAAATGTATTAAAGACAATGAATATGGAATCAGCCACACGGCCGGATTGGATTAAACATTCCATGTATAAAGATATGCTAGATTGGCAGAAGTACTTTGCAGAGGTGCTAAATGAATGGTTAGAGATAGGGGTGGAAATATGTATAGGAACTATGACATTTATATGGTAAAAAGGAAAAAAAAAGATATAAAGAACTGGAGACCAATAATGCTAAATAATGTGGAGTATAAGATATTTATGAAAATAATAGATAAGAGACCAGAAAATAAAGTGAATAAATTATTGAAGGAAACAGTGTTTGGAAGAAAAGGAAGGCAAGAACATTTGATGATAATAACGGAAATGGTAGACATTATAATAAATAAAAATTCAGAGTTTAAAATTTTGAAATAGATGAAACAAAATCCACGTCAGCAGAACCAGCAGCAAAAAGTCCAATGTAAAGTGTTTTATTAACATCCACTAAAAACCTGAACTTCTTCAGACAGACATCAAAAGGTAGCAAATGTAAAAAACTCCTTAAATACACAATTAACAACACATGATACATTTGAATGGACCAACCAACTGGTTGAAACTCACTGACATCAATAAAGCTGATCTCAAAACTTCTTAAAGTACTACTGCATACAACAGTCAAATCCATGGAAAATGTGTTTTAAAACAAAAACAAAGTGGAAATATGTATGAACATAATATTTAAAATGTTTAAAACCAAAAAACGTAGTATATAAAACCTTTTAATGACAAAAGGTAAAAAGTAAAAATAGTAAGTGAAAAATACTCATAATAACATTACCTCTGCATGCTTCTAAGTTTCAAAATGCAAGCTAAACTTACTCTGTCATTGAGACCTGGAAGTCTATAAGAACAGAGTTTCAGCTGCCAAATCACTTCTATAATAGTTGAAAAGGACCCCCTGATGTCAAAGGAAACCTGTCCTAACACCCTAAAAGTAAAACTGTGCTGAGGGTGGTCATTAACATGTTAAGCATTTTCACACTTGTTTTTCCTAATACAGTATAAATGCTCATAGATTCTTTCATTAAAACCTCTGTCAGTCTTGCCCACATAAACTGCTGGGCAAGACTGGCAAACAACCAATTGAGATTTACAGTTGAATCTACCAACAGTGGAGAAAGAAGACCCAGCAATTTTAAAGCTCGAGCCAGTGGCAATATGCCTACACATGTTACAACTCTCACATTTGAAAGTGCCCTCTGTTCAAACAGTGTCCTTTTGTTTCTAATATCCGTTTGAGGTTGTCACCCTCCTATATATAAACCTAGGCAAAGTGCCAAACTTAGCTTGTAAGGCATCATCACACAAGAAAATACTCCAGTTCTTGACAACCACCTCCTTAATTAGGTGAATCTCAGCACTGTAATTAGTGATGAAAGAGATAGAAGTGTCAACTTTCTTGCTGTCTAAAAAGACTTCAGGCATAACTGGAGATGGATGTTCTAGTGAACAACAAAATAGGTTTATAAATTTAGTCTGGACCTCAGTGACCAGCTCATGAATATACTTGTCTGGGTAACCTCTATGTAGGAACAATCCATGAACTCACATTCTTCTAAATTACCATTCGAGTTGCCCCTTGACTACACCTCTTTTCTGGTGCCCAGGATGGGCACTAGTGTAGTGTAACATGGTATTAGAGTAATAACTCTTCCGAAATATTTTAGCCTTAAAGCTGCCAGCAGAAATGTCTTTATATAAGTCTACATCCAGATAAGAAATTCTAGAATCAGACTCTACAAATGTGAACTTCGTTGAGATAGTCCATAAAGGTTCTCACATCATTAACTGAACCTTCCGTCAGTATAAAGATGTCATCCAAATATCTGGTGTAAAAATCAATTTTGAACTGACCGTTGTAATTGCCAAGCACATATCTGTGTTCCCATTCGGCCATAACCATGTTAGCAAAACTGGCCCCTACTGGTGAGCCCATGGCTACACCAGTGTTCTGTAAGTATATCTCTCCCCAAAATGTTACAAAGTTGTACCTCAAAATGACATCTAACAATTCCTGCACCAATCTGATTTCTACACTGCTAGCATTGTGATGCAATAAACGGTCAGTGACCCAGTCTATCCCTGTAGCATGAGGAATAGTGTCAAAAATCTATGGCCTCTCTTGAATTCTAAAGCACCTATGGCTTTCAAAAAAGCCCAAGAATCTTTACAAATGTGTGTTTACTTTTCAACATATTTTTTCAATATGTTGTGTGATAGAACCCTAGCGTTAACCAATTGCCTCATGGGGGGGGTTGTACACATCTTTATGGATCTTGGGCAATCTGAAAACTGTTGGAATCTTAGGGAACGAAACAGTCAAATATTTCAACACATCTTGTTCTATAACATTTTCTAAAAACAAGTCATTCAAGAAAACATGGATGCACCTATACGCTGCATTCAATTCATTAATGCTAGATAATGTATAAGCATCCTGCAATGACATGTGGATGAGGCAGTTTTCATAATGACACGTGTCCATTAGTACTAAACCACCCCCCTTGTCCGGTTTAAGGATCCTGACAGGTAAACTTTTTAAAGTATCCAACAAGTCTACTTCGTCATCAGACAAGTTTTTGTTTGCAAATGTCCTAGAACAGTTAACCAAGTTTCTAATTTCAGTTTCACACAAGTGTTCAAATAAAAATAGTAAAGGATGGCTAGGGAGGTTGAATGTACTTGGGACTCTCAAAGTTTTTTTGTCTAAAGCAGTGTTACCAAAAATTGACAATAAATTCAACCTATGTATAAACAACTTCAAATCAAGTAGTGTGTATGCTAAGTTAAAATGTCTCCATGGAACAAAGGTAAGACCTTTTGAAAATAAATCAGACATCCCCATAGTAATTGTAAAACTCGAATAGTTATAAACAAAAAAGTCTCCAAAACTGTTACTGATAATGTCAGGATTTGTCCTTCTTGTTACTTCTGAAAAGGCTTCTTGCTGTTGTTCCTGTAATGGCTCCTCGTGTTGTAAAACCTCTGGTGGTTCTGTCCTCGGTTCGAGGAAAAGAAATCTCCTCATCCCTACCACCATCAGTTACAAAATTTTCTGTAGGAACAACATCCCCAACACCCTCTCCGGTGACTGGCCTACTGGAACTAGCTGTCTGCCTCATAACCCCATTAGTTAGGTTAGTAGGAGCACCTAGACTGTCGCCAACACTCTGAGAATGGGGGGGGGGGATATGCAGTTAGTTTGTTGTATGCATCTATGTCTCTTTTCAGTTTTTTTCATTTTCATCTCCATGCTACGAGATATCTGTTGGTCTATAGTAGAGAAAATTTGTTTATACTCATAATTGTACCTGTTGAAATCTACATGTGACTTGATATTAGTGTACAAAATTTCAATTTCACCACTCAACTGGTCTTTATATTTCTGATAGAATTTAGCCATTAAATCCATTAACTCATGTCCATGTCTATCAAACAAACTGATCAGCTTACTGTGGAACTCTGAACCAGCTATCAGTCCAGTGGGGTACTGCCAAGAGCGCAAGCCCTTTGGCACAACCCCCACTTTTTTATATTCATTGAAATAGGAAATCTCTAACTGAAGCTTCTTTACCTTTAAAGATTTGTGGTCCAAGGTCTTCAAAAAGTCCACTAAAGGAGCTTCTGGTGTCCCTGTGTCGCTGGACGCAAACCCGTTCCTATTCTCAAAAACTGGGAGTTGCTCATTCAACCAAGATGTAACATTAAGTGGGTCTTGTAACATGGAGATGAAAATGAAAAAACTGAAAAGAGACATAGATGCATACAACAAACTAACTGCTTATCCACCCCCCCCCCCCATTCTCAGAGTGTTGGCAACAGTCTAGGTGCTCCTATTAACCTAACTAATGGGGTTATGAGGCAGACAGCTAGTTCCAGTAGGCCGGTCACCGGAGAGGGTGTGGAGGATGTTGTTCCTACAGAAAATTTTGTAACTGATGGTGGTAGGGATGAGGAGATTTCTCGTCCTACACTGTCTTTTTCCTCGAACCGAGGACAGAACCACCAGAGGTTTTACAACACGAGGAGCGATTTCAGGAACAACAGCAAGAAGCCTTTTCAGAAGTAACAAGAAGGACAAATCCTGACATTATCAGTAACAGTTTTGGAGACTTTTTTGTTTATAACTATTCGAGTTTTACAATTACTATGGAGATGTCTGATTTATTTTCAAAAGGTCTTACCATTGTTCCATGGAGACATTTTAACTTAGCATACACACTACTTGATTTGAAGTTGTTTATACGTAGTTGAATTTATTGTCAATTTTTGGTAACACTGCTTTAGACAAAAAAACTTTGAGAGCCCCAAGTACATTCAACCCCCCTATCCATCCTTTACTTTTTTTATTTGAACACTTGTGTGAAACTGAAATTAGAAACTTGGTTAACTGTTCTAGGACATTTGCAAACAAAAACTTGTCTGATGATGAAGTAGACTTGTTGGATACTTTAAAAAGTTTACCTGTCAGGATCCTTAAACCGGACAAGAGGGGTGGTTTAGTACTAATGGACACTTGTCATTATGAAAACTGCCTCATCCACATGTTATTGCAGGATGCTTATACATTATCTAGCATTAATGAATTGAATGCAGCGTATAGGTGCATCCATGTTTTCTTGAATGACTTGTTTTTAGAAAATGTTATAGAACAAGATGTGTTGAAATATTTGACTGTTTCGTTCCCTAAGATTCCAACAGTTTTCGGATTGCCCAAGATCCATAAAGATGTGTACAACCCCCCATGAGGCTATTGGTTAGGATTCTATCACTTACCCGATAGCCAAGTATGTGGACAACATATTGAAAAAATATGTTGAAAAGGAAAAACACGTTTGTAAAGATTCTTGGGCTTTTTTGAAAGCCATAGGTGCTTTAGAATTCAAGAGAGGCCATAGATTTTTGACAATAGACGTAAAAGACCTCTATACGTCTATTCCTCATGCTACAGGGATAGACTGGGTCACTGACCGTTTATTGCATCACAATGCTAGCAGTGTAGAAATCAGATTGGTGCAGGAATTGTTAGATGTCATTTTGAGGTACAACTTTGTAACATTTGGGGAGAGATATATTTACAGAAGACTGGTGTAGCCATGGGCTCACCAGTAGGGGCCAGTTTTGCTAACATGGTTATGGCCGAATGGGAACACAGATATGTGCTTGGCAATTACAACAGTCAGTTCAAAATTGATTTTTACACCAGATTTTTGGATGACATCTTTATACTGACGGAAGGTTCAGTTAATGATGTGAGAACCTTTATGAACTATCTCAACTTTTGAAGTTCACATTTGTAGAGTCTGATTCTAGAATTTCTTATCTGGATGTAGACTTATGTAAAGACATTTCTGCTGGCAGCTTTAAGTCTAAAATATTTCGGAAGAGTTCTCACTCTAATACCATGTAACACTTACTAGTGCCCATCCTGTGCACCAGAAAAGAGGTGTAGTCAAGGGGCAACTTGTGGGCGCTGCTCGAATGGTAACCGACGATGAACTATTTTTAGAAGAATGTGAGTTCATTAAGGGATTGTTCCTACATAGAGTTTACCCAAACAAGTTTATTCATGACCTGGTCACTGAGGTCCAGACTAAAAGGTATGGGGGTGTTTATAAACCTATTTTACAAAGTAGTTCGTTCACAAGTTGTTCACTAGAACATCCATCTCCAGTTATGCCTGAAGTCTTTTTAGACAGCAAGAAAGTTGACACTTCTATCTCGTTCATCACTAATTACAGTGCTGAGATTCACCTAATTAAGGAGGTGGTTGTCAAGAACTGGAGTATTTTCTTGTGTGATGATGCCTTACAAGCTAAGTTTGGCACTTTGCCTAGGTTTATATATAGGTGGGGTGACAACCTCAAACGGATATTAGAAACATAAAAGGACACTCGTGTTAGAACAGAGGGCACTTTCAAATGTGAGAGTTGTAACATGTGTAGGCATATTGCCACTGGTTCGAGCTTTAAAATTGCTGGGTCTTCTTTCTCCACTGTTGGTAGATTCAACTGTAAATCTCGATCGGTTGTTTATTTGCCAGTCTTGCCCAGCATTTTATGTGGGCAAGACTGACAGAGGTTTTAATGAAAGAATCTATGAGCATTTATACTGTATTAGGAAAAACAAGTGTGAAAATGCTTTGGAAACATGTTAATGACCACCCTCAGCACAGTTTTACTTTTAGGGTGTTAGGACAGGTTTCCTTTGACATCAGGGGCCCTTTTCAACTATTATTAGAGCCTAGAAGTGATTTGGCAGCTGAAACTCTGTTCTTATAGACTTCCAGGTCTCAATGACAGAGTAAGTTTAGCTTGCATTTTGAAACTTAGAAGCATGCAGAGGTAATGTTATTAAGAGTATTTTTCACTTACTATTTTTTACTTTTTACCTTTTGTCATTAAAAAGGTTTTATATACTGCGTTTTTTGGTTTTAAACATTTTAAATATTATGTTCATACATATTTCCACTTTGTTTTGGTTTTAAAACACATTTTCCATTGATTTGACTGTTGTATGCAGTAGTACTTTAAGAAGTTTTGAGATCAGCTTTTTCCCACACATTGATGTCAGTGAGTTTCAACCAGTTGGTTGGTCCATTCAAATGTATCATGTGTTGTTATTAGTGTATTTAAGGAGTTTGTTTTACATTTGCTACCTTTTGATGTCTGTCTGAAGAAGTTCAGTTTTTTTTTAACGAAAAGTGGATGTTAATAAAACACTTTACATTGGACTTTTTGCTGCTGGTTCTGCTGACGTGGATTTTGTTTCATCTATTTCAGTTTGTTTTCATTTTTCTGTTGCTTCAGTTTGTTTGTTTTGCATCCACTACCAGCAGTTTTAGCCGGTAGCAATTATGGAATTGGAAGAAGGTGCTAGTTTGGACAATTCTGCACTGGTTTCTTTCACTAATATGGTCAAAAAGCTTAATGAAAGGATGGATGTGCTTTCTCAACATTTGGATGGGCTAGTAGCAGTCAAGGGAAGTACTGATAATTTGATAGAAGAAGTTCTTGGAGCTGATTCAGCTCCTGTGGCGACAACTCACACCAGTGATGGGTCAAATGACCGTGAGGATAGTGGAAATTCCACCTCAACTGTTTCAAGGGTTCCTGTACATCCTAGACCTACCGGTGAATGTTCCAGGACCAGTTCATCTCTGAGCCGAACTGGAGACCCACTTAATGTTACATCTTGGTTGAATGAGCAACTCCCAGTTTTTGAGAATAGGAACGGGTTTGCGTCCAGCGACACAGGGACACCAGAAGCTCCTTTAGTGGACTTTCTGAAAACCTTGGACCACAAAACATTAAAGGTAAATAAGCTTCAGTTAGAGATTTCCTATTTCAATGAATGTAAAAAAGTGGGGGTTGTGCCAAAGGGCTTGCGCTCTTGGCAGTACCCCACTGGACTGATAACTGGTTCAGAGTTCCACAGTGAGCTGATCAGTTTGTTTGATAGACATGGACATGAGTTAATGGATTTAATGGCTAAATTCTATCAGAAATGTATAGACCAGTTGAGTGGTGAAATTGAAATTTTGGACACTAATATCAAGTCACATGTAGATTTCAACAGGTACAATTATGAGTATAAATAAATTTTCTCGACTATAGACCAACAGATATCTCGTAACATGGAGATGAAAATGAAATAACTGAAAAGAGACATAGATGCATACAACAAACTAACTGCATATCCCCCCCCCCCCATTCTCAGAGTGTTGGCGACAGTCTAGGTGCTCCTATTAACCTAACTAATGGGGTTATGAGGCAGACAGCTAGTTCCAGTAGGCCGGTCACCGGAGAGGGTGTGGAGGATGTTGTTCCTACAGAAAATTTTGTAACTGATGGTGGTAGGGATGAGATTTCTTGTCCTACACCGTCTTTTTCCTCGAACTGAGGACAGAACCACCAGAGGTTTTACAACACGAGGAGCCATTACAGGAACAACAGCAAGAAGCCTTTTCAGAAGTAACAAGAAGGACAAATCCTGACATTATCAGTAACAGTTTTGGAGACTTTTTTGTTTATAACTATTCGAGTTTTACAATTACTATGGAGATGTCTGATTTATTTTCAAAAGGTCTTACCTTTGTTCCATGGAGACATTTTAACTTAGCATACACACTACTTGATTTGAAGTTGTTTATACGTAGGTTGAATTTATTGTCAATTTTTGGTAACACTGCTTTAGACAAAAAACTTTGAGAGTCCCAAGTACATTCAACCCCCCTATCCATCCTTTACTTTTTTTATTTGAACACTTGTGTGAAACTGAAATTAGAAACTTGGTTAACTGTTCTAGGACATTTGCGAACAAAAACTTGTCCGATGAAGTAGACTTGTTGGATACTTTAAAAAGTTTACCTGTCAGGATCCTTAAACTGGACAAGGGGGGTGGTTTAGTACTAATGGACACTTGTCATTATGAAAACTGCCTCATCCACATGTTATTGCAGGATGCTTATACATTATCTAGCATTAATGAATTGAATGCAGCGTATAGGTGCATCCATGTTTTCTTGAATGACTTGTTTTTAGAAAATGTTATAGAACAAGATGTGTTGAAATATTTGACTGTTTCATTCCCTAAGATTCCAACAGTTTTCGGATTGCCCAAGATCCATAAAGATGTGTACAACCCCCCCATGAGGCTATTGGTTAACGCTAGGGGTTCTATCACTTACCCGATAGCCAAGTATGTGGACAACATATTGAAAAAATATGTTGAAAAGGAAACACATGTTTGTAAAGATTCTTGGGCTTTTTTGAAAGCCATAGGTGCTTTAGAATTCAAGAGAGGCCATAGATTTTTGACAATAGACGTAAAAGACCTCTATACGTCTATTCCTCATGCTACAGGTATAGACTGGGTCACTGACCGTTTATTGCATCACAATGCTAGCAGTGTAGAAATCAGATTGGTGCAGGAATTGTTAGATGTCATTTTGAGGTACATCTTTGTAACATTTGGGGGAGAGATATATTTACAGAAGACTGGTGTAGCCATGGGCTCACCAGTAGGGGCCAGTTTTGCTAACATGGTTATGGCCGAATGGGAACACAGATATGTGCTTGGCAATTACAACGGTCAGTTCAAAATTGATTTTTACACCAGATTTTTGGATGGCATCTTTATACTGACGGAAGGTTCAGTTAATGATGTGAGAACCTTTATGGACTATTTCAACTCCAGTACGTCTTTTTTGAAGTTCACATTTGTAGAGTCTGATTCTAGAATTTCTTATCTGGATGTAGACTTATATAAAGACATTTCTGCTGGCAGCTTTAAGGCTAAAATATTTCGGAAGAGTTCTTACTCTAATACCATGTTACACTTCACTAGTGCCCATCCTGGGCACCAGAAAAGAGGTGTAGTCAAGGGGCAACTTGTGCGCACTGCTCGAATGGTAACCGACGATGAACTATTTTTAGGAGAATGTGAGTTCATTAAGGGATTGTTCCTACATAGAGGTTACCCAGACAAGTTTATTCATGACCTGGTCACTGAGGTCCAGACTAAAATGTATGGGGATGTTTATAAACCTATTTTACAAAGTAGTTCGTTCACAAGTTGTTCACTAGAACATCCATCTCCAGTTATGCCTGAAGTCTTTTTAGACAGCAAGAAAGTTGACTCTTCTATCTCTTTCATCACTAATTACAGTGCTGAGATTCACCTAGTTAAGGAGGTGGTTGTCAAGAACTGTAGTATTTTCTTGTGTGATGATTCCTTACAAGCTAAGTTTGGCACTTTGCCTAGGTTTATATATAGGGGGGGTGACAACCTCAAACGGATATTAGAAACAAAAAAGGACACTCGTGTTAGAACAGAGGGCACTTTCAAATGTGAGAGTTGTAACATGTGTAGGCATATTGCCACTGGTTCGAGCTTTAAAATTGCTGGGTCTTCTTTCTCCACTGTTGGTAGATTCAACTGTAAATCTTGATCAGTTGTTTATTTGGCTTGCTGCCAGTCTTGCCCAGCATTTTATGTGGGCAAGACTGACAGAGGTTTTAATGAAAGAATCTATGAGCATTTATACTGTATTAGGAAAAACAAGTGTGAAAATGCTTTGGTGAAACATGTTAATGACCACCCTCAGCACAGTTTTACTTTTAGGGTGTTAGGACAGGTTTCCTTTGACATCAGGGGGGGGTCCTTTTCAACTATTATTAGAGTGCCTAGAAGTGATTTGGCAGCTGAAACTCTGTTCTTATAGACTTCCAGGTCTCAATGACAGAGTAAGTTTAGCTTGCATTTTGAAACTTAGAAGCATGCAGAGGTAATGTTATTATGAGTATTTTTCACTTACTATTTTTTACTTTTGACCTTTTGTCATTAAAAAGGTTTTATATACTACGTTTTTTGGTTTTAAACATTTTAAATATTATGTTCATACATATTTCCACTTTGTTTTGGTTTTAAAACACATTTTCCATGGATTTGACTGTTGTATGCATTAGTACTTTAAGAAGTTTTGAGATCAGCTTTTTCCCACACATTGATGTCAGTGAGTTTCAACCAGTTGGTTGGTCCATTCAAATGTATCACGTGTTGTTAATTTTGTATTTAAGGAGTTTTTTTACATTTGCTACCTTTTGATGTCTGTCTGAAGAAGTTCAGTTTTTTTTGAACGAAAAGTGGATGTTAATAAAACACTTTACATTGGACTTTTTGCTGCTGGTTCTGCTGACGTGGATTTTGTTTCATCTATTTCAGTTTGTTTTAATTTTTCTGTTGCTTCAGAGTTTAAAATTTTGACAGGTGATTTGAGTGAAACATTTGATAAGATACAACATGAAGTTTTATGAGAGATTTTAAAAGAGTATAATATAAGTAAAAAAATAATAAAAATATTTGTTTCGGTATATGAAAAGAATAAAGTAAAATTAGTAATAAATGGCTGGTTAAAGGAAAACTCCTCCCTAGAACAAAAAAGTGTTTTTTTCCACTCTATCTTTGTTTCCTGACCTATTTTAATACATAAAAATCACTCTAAGTGCTTTATTTGTAATTTTAGCCTGTTTTCCACAACATGGCTACCAATGGGGCTTGCTGTATCAACGTGATCTTGTACTCCCTCAACCCCTTCTCTTTCCCATATTACTTTGTATGACTCATGCTAAATGTAAGGATGTAACTTTGAATTCCCATGTCATTGGCATATAATGGAATTTAGGATGGTCACTGTTATTTTATTTACCTTCTGTAAAGTACTGCTTTTTTTCTGTCTGTAATCACCCTCATTTATGTTTGGCTTAGACTTTGTTTTACACTATATTTAGAAGTTATCCAGCTACAGTCAGAAAAGTAACTAAATTGCAGGCTTTGTTCAGGACTTTCTTTTGTAGTCTGAAGAATTGATTCTGCAAGGGTCTCTCAGTGCAGTGACAGTTTTAACACCTCTGCAGTAGTATGGGGGAGGGGACTCTCAATTCCTCTTGAACTACAAAAGAAAACACTGAACAAAGAAATGCAATTTAGTTACTTTTCTGGCTGTGGTTGGATAACTTCTAGGTATAGTGTAAAACAAGGCCTGAGCCAAGCATAAATGAGGGTGAGTAGACACAGAAAAGAAGCAGTCCTTTTAAAGGTAAAGAAAATAACAGTCACCCTGTCAAATTCCATTATGAGTCAATGGCATGGGAGTTCAAAGTTATTTCTTTAGGTTTGGCATAAGTCATACAAAGTATTATGAGAAAGAGAAAGGGTTGAGGGAGTACAAGATCATGTTGATGCATCAAGCCCCATTGGTAGCCATTTTATGGAAAACAGGCTAAAATTACAAATAAAGCATTTAGAGTGATTTTGAGATGTTAAAATAGGTCAGAAAACAAAGACAGAGTGAAAAAAAAACATTTTTTTAGTTCTAGGGTGGAGTTTTCCTTTAAGTGAACAGATAGATATAAGAAGTAGCATAAGACATGGTGTCCAGCAAGCAGTATATCTCTCTTTCCTGCTTACGCACCATGTGGTACATTGGGCAATGAACACCTTTCAACACTCATTTCTGTAGCAGTTTTAGGTTTTACAGGCATAGGTTGCTAGTCCAAGGCCCAACCCTCCTTGGAGGCTGCACCACACACATTTGCACACACATACTCGTACCTAGGTCCAATGTATTGTGTCCAATCCACCCACTGCATGTCTTTGAAATGTGGGAGGAAACTGGAGTACCAGACGAAACCCATGTGAACTCAGAGAGGACATGCAGACTCCACACAGAAGGCATCCCAACTGAGACATCTTGCTGTGAGGCAACAATGCTAACCGCTACACCACTGAGCAGCCAAGCAGTATATTTGTGCTAATTATGAATGCAGATGTTAATGTACCGCGGTGGTGGTGCTGCGGTAGCGTTGTCGCCTCACAGTTAGACGTTGCCCATTCAATTTTCAGTTAGAGTGTCTTCTGTGTGTCGACATGCGTGAATGGGCATTCCTTCATTGAAGGTTGTGCATTAGGCCCGGCAAGCCAGCACGTGAAAATCTACTGCCAATCATTAGCGGACCGGAGTTCCGCTGTGGCGACCCCTAACCGGGAAAAGCCGAAAGACACATGAATGCAGATGTTAATTAAATAAATTTAACTTTAAGAGAGGCAGAATATACCACAAAAGAAGGAATTCAAGTACCACTGATGTTTTCTTACGCAGATGATAAAGTTTTAATTACTAAAAATGAAGAGTGGATGGAAATAAGAAACTTAGTCAAAAGTAAAAGTTAATAGCTATTGGTCTATTTTTAAATAATGATAAAAGTAAAGGTTTAGGATTAATAGGAAAAAAACAGAAGGGATTCATTCAGTTTAATAGACAGGAAATTGAGATTTTATGTATACAATTGAGATTTTATGTATACAATTTGGTAGTAATCAACACAGAATAACACAATGGTAGAATATAATTAAAATAAGAAATATGTTTGTTTTGGACAACATATAAATTGATGTATAGGAAAAAAGTATAGCACATTTAGTGAAGGTGTTTATGGTACCTGAAGAATATGAATAAGAATTATTGTCAGTAGTATTTGCATTTATATGGGGATCTAGATTAAATCCAGTTAAAAGAGGGGTAGTATATGTTAAACATGGAGGTAGGATTAATTAATCCTGTTGTTTACACAGCATCATTGAATTTATATAAAGTGCTGACATGGTTAAAAGAAACTAATGAAGGACTGACAGCTGTAATAATGAAAGAAAAGTATAAAGACATTTGGGACAAGGTGAATAACCTGAAAAGAGAAAATGGATATTTGAGTGAGGAAATGAAAGAATATCAAGACAACATTTTATTATGGAAAATATGGGTATGTAATACAATGAATATGAATATAATGAATAAACATTATTGTGTAAATCAATGGAAACATTTAGAGAAAGGAAAACATAAAATCTATAGAAGCAAGGATAGAAAGATATAAAAAAATATTTTGAATGTACAGACTTTCTATGGAGATTAACAATAAGGTAATTACCAGTAAAGGCAAATATGTCATATTAAAAGATAGAAAAAAGAATTTGCAGTTATTGTGGTGAAGTGGAAACCACAGAATATGCTTTATAAATTGTGAAAGGGTAAAGAAGCTATGGGAAAAATATGTGAAAATGAAATTTTAAAATGAAGGGAATAAAGGATATAAATATGGATGTGATAGAATATGGTTATACTGATAAAAAGAGGAAAAGGTGTAAAAATACAGACAGAAATATGTTTTGTGTAATATGGATTATATGGAATGAAAGGTTAAATGAGATAAAATTCAATGGAAAATGGATATCAGAAACATTGAAAAATATGATTTTGGTTATGGAGAAAACAGTGGGGGTTATGTATGTGAATAAAAGAAAGTGAATGTATATAAAAGTGAAAACTGAAATGGGATTATGAGTCTAAAATTGTAAATAATTTGCATATGATGTAAAAGTGTAACTATGAGATGGTTTTTAATTAAATAAATAAATACATTAAAAAATACTATTTTCAATAAGTTCCATGGGATATTTTACAAACATCCTTAGCTACCATCAACTCAGGCAGATAGGGCTGAGTTTATTCAAAAGACTGCACAAAGAGGTATACAGCACCCCACGTATGCTGCACTACAGTATCACTATTGGAAAATTAATCCAGCTACTTTGTGTGGGAATAGAACCCATGGTGTTCTGCACCAAAGACAAATATGTTATCTGCTGTCCTACTGAGATGAACCTACCAAACAAATAAGATGGATTCTGGGAGACCAGATTATGGTACTGAGAAACAGTAAGCCTGTACAGTCACTGTCAGTAAAACAATTAGACAAGCTTTGCATTGTTAATATGCTGAGCCCAGCAATATCTCATGTTATATGAATTTATTCATAAGAATTTTAATTTGAAAGTCTAGGCTAAACAGACTTACATGACTGTCATGGTTGACAAATAGCTAAACAATGAACTGAAGATTTATTAAAAGGTAGGCTTTATATCATACCACCCAAAGGATGGTGATATTGTTAATTAAAATTTCAGAACAGGAAGACAGAGTTCGGTGAGATGAATGCTGACCTTGCAGTTTGACCACGGAAAACAGTCAATTGTTAGCCAGTTTAAAATATACAAGGTTGTACCAGATAAATCAGATTAGGGTTTTCAAGCACATATTTCCAGATGTTATGATTTCAGGAAAGACATCATGGTTGTTGCAATTTTTAGACTTTTCTTGTTGCAAACATTCTTCCATATTTCATATTTTTGCTACTGAGTCATAAACAATCCTGTTATTTTCAATTTGTGAACTCAAGTTCTTACATCATTTGGAAAGTAAGTAAAGAACCACAACACATTTTTAAAATATTTCAAATGTTAATATGAACTAACAATAACAATTGGTTGTTTAGCCACAGCATTATAATTAGTTGGTATGATGGGTGTTTTTTAGTTCAAATTCAAATTGAAATCAAGAAGAATATTTTTAAACTAGTCAGGTAGGGTATTCCACAGGGAGGAGGAGGTTTAAAAGTGAAAGATTAACTTCTGGTTAAGTTTTAAAAATCATGTCGATAGATCAATACAACTTTCCCTGCTAGCAAAAACTCTGAAATGTTTTATGGAAAGCAATTTTAGTGAAACTCTGAGTAAATCTTTTTTTGGGGGGATGAGCCATCCTTCACCCCCTTATCCCTGAAGTTAAATATACCTTCTGAGGTTGCATAAAAGGGGAGAGAATGGAATTCTCCAATATCAGCGACAGCACTTTCATTGAAACAGCAGTCATTTAAACTGCCGTCCGTTTCTTGGCACTGTCCCAAGTTTAATCATGCCTTGGAAAGCCATAGAAACCATTCAGTAACTGAACACAGAAGTAAGGCAGGAGATAATGTAGAGGGTGAAGGCTTGTTATGTACCTGGGACCCTTAATAAGTAGATTAATGTACCTAAAAAATATCCAAAATGATTCTTTAATGGCTCTGTATCCAAGAAATGTGGACATTTAAGATGCTTCACTCAGTACCTTGGCCCCAGAATACAGGAAAGGTTTTAGTCATGAGAGAGCCATTCTAGTAATTCCAAGTTAAAGAACACTGCAGTACTCCATCCTTGACTAACAACTGATGGGTCATTATTTGAGAACAAGTTGCTTAACACTGATAGTAGTTCATGGGAGTAGTCACTTTGTACAATACCCCATTGGCTGAGATGCTGTGGGGTTGAATTAAGTCACTGAACATAAATTTCTCATGCACTGAGATGTAGCAATGTAGGCTGCCTGTTCAGGAGTGGCCTGTGAACTTTGCCTGAAATGAAAGCCTTGTTTTCAGAATAACCTTTTTTACAGCAATTCAGATATTTTTATATGTATATATTGTTCAAATGGCTTTCACATAATTCCTCTTATGAATACTTGATCTATATCTATATTTCACACACAATAAAAGTTTAACTCTATTTTCTATCTAGTCATTTACAGACAACTTCTCATCAAGGAGCAGTATTTTGTACCCTAGATGTGGTGCTTATCTGTTTCTGAAAAGTATTAAGACTGCATCAGTATGAGGAAGTAGTGAGCTTCTCAGTACTGTGTGCTGGTGTTTGCAGGGGTGGCGTACAGCCATCTTGTAACTACTCACTTTAAATCAGTGACCAAAGAGTCATCTAAGGTTTCACCAGCACCCTAAAAGTAGCATGTATATCATGAAGAGCAGCGGATCCAAGAGGACGTTCTGTGAGAATCTGCAGAGCACAAAGTAGCAGCAAGATTTTAAATCCTAAGGGCCCTCTGGTATTGGTCAAGAAGTATGAGGCAATCTGCAATTGGACTATAAGTGTTACTTCACAGGAAATACACATGTTTAATTAAAATGTATTGATCTATCGTGTGAAATATTAAAGATAAAGGATGATCAAGAATGAACAGCGTCACAGATACCTTGTCTGGCTGCATTCTGTGTTATGATTTATATGTTAAAAAGCAGACTGAAATGTCTCAAAAAAAGGATGCAAGATGATAGGTAAGTCTGTAAATGCAGATAATAGACAATCTTATCAGTCACTTCCCAAGAAAGGGAATGTTTGCGATGGGTCTAGTTTGCAACATTATCTTAAGGTGGTTTCCAGAACACAGGAGTCACTAGTGTACCTTAAAACAACGAAAGAAAGATTCCTGTGCTTGTCAAGGACTGGATAATCAGCCAGCCCAAAGGCTCTAGAATATATAGGGCTAAGGCACAAAACAAATCTCAACAAGATTTATTCTTTTGAAACTACCACTTACGCTACAATTTTGATTAATTTATTGAGATGCTGTTAAGGTACAGACACTGTTGCAATTAACATTTGTCTTTTGTGAAGTGTGGACTTTAGCCAGAAGGGCTGAATTGCTCAATGTGTTGTAATTTATTTGTTTTTTTGGTTTTCAGTTTTCAGTCTTTCAATGAAAGAAGCTCCCAAAGTTATTTTCCTTGCATATTGATTTTTTTTATTTTTGAGTGCAGGTTATTTTGATAGTAGAAAATGCTTAGAATTAATTATTTTAACATGCATTTTACTTTACTTGATATTCAAATGTGCTTAATATGCATACACATTTTGATTTTACTAATTAATGCTATACATTTACAACTATTTTATAATATTTTTCTTTTCAAACCTCAAGCTGCTACTTAATGAGTTGCTTGTATATTCTGTAATTTATTCTGCTATTATGCATTATTGCTTTCAGGTAACATTAGTTGTAAACAAATGTCATTATTTTTACTAGCATTTGTGGTTTAGGGGCATTGGAAAGATTGCTGTTTAATTTATCTTTGTCTGGTAGGAGATTTTTACATTTCTGACATTTTCAATGCTGTCCACTCCTTCCAAACTCCTTATTTTTATGACTGTCATAAACACTAGCCAGTCACTCTCCATAATTAAACAATATCAGAGAAAATGACAGAAACGAAATGTAGTAAATGCAATGATTAGTGACAACTAACGGTACCCCCTCAAACCAAAGTTGAGGATAAAAAAAACATAAAATAAAAAATCATTGCAGAAACTCGATCTCATTCATGCATTTAATTTACACAGCAGAGACTATACAAATATATTAATACAATTGTGAGTACTGAATGAATGCCAGCATAACTCCACTTATGCCTGATTCACACTGCTTATTGCTCCTAGCTATTGGTCTATGTAGTGGCACATAAACAATTCATTAAATCACAGACCATTAAAAACGTGTTCCAGTGAAACAGTGTGCGAAAGGCACACTTTGAAGAAATTCAAAAATCCTTTCTAGAAACTCCAGCAGCACCATTGCTTATAATAATTGTGGGGTTAGAATGGGAACAAAGGAGCATTCCTTAACATTGAAAATAAACATATTCTTTTTATCTGTGTACATCTTTATCTTTTGTAATCATATTCATCAAAAGAATATTCTGGAAGTATAAAGTATCACACTGTATGGAGTAGACTTACTAGTTTTAAATGCTAGGAAGTGTTATAAATTCTGACCACTTGTTCCATATTATGAAAGGTAATGTTCCATATTTTGGAGGTGGAAGGTTGAGAGCTACGTTACTTCTTAGGTTCATAGGTTCATAGGAAGGTACTAGGCTATCGGCCCAAGGGCCTAAGTAAGCCTAGCCAACAAAGTTCCCTGGCTTATGCCCACCCAAGAAAGTTAATTTCCTGTGCCCCTGTCGAGCAGAGCCACAGAAGTGATCCCCGGGGTGTATTTCCTATAGGTTCATGAGTTAACAAACCAGTATTGCTTCTTTTCTGCTTTATTATAATTCCAGATCACCATTTTGTAGCTCGTTAATTCTTTTGTCAGACTTTTAATACCATTTTTAATTTTGTTTAAACCAAGTGTATTTTTAAACTACATTTTGTAGGTACTATAACTAAAGAATACATAACAGTTTAATCTCTCAGAAGCAAATATGCAAACATGAATTGCCTAAAAATCATGTGCTGTAAACCACTACTAAAACAATGAAAGCTATTTGAAATGAAGAAAATATTTAACATTAGTTGTAAATAAATAATAATAATAATAATAATAATAATAATAATCATAATAAATAAGTAAATACATAAATAAATAAATAAATAAAATCACAAAGGGACACGTTTTTTCAGGGGCTACTCCACCCTTCTACCCAGACACTGGGGAGGCTGCATCTCATGTTCCTCACTTAATAAATGTATTCTGTCCACTTTACAAAATACATTCATCTGCTTAACAAAATAATATAATATAAGATAATACATACTTGTTTGTTTGTGACAAGTCTTAATGCAAATAAATTAATAATATCCAAGATGTTAACTCAGATAAACTACTATACTCTCTGACAGTTTTAAACAGAACTTTTGAAGACAATAAACATTTCTTAGTTTATTATTTACAAGCTGTGTTTATCCAGAGTACTCGGACTTAGACACATTTAGTATACCGACTAAGTCCAGTTTACTGTGAACCAGTACACTACCATGGCACATGTCAGGCAGCAATGTTCAGTGTCAAGTGTCTTTGTAAAAGTAACTGAAGCATTATGGGGTCTCTGTCTCCATACCCTCGGTTTCTTAATGTGTTACTTTTGAGAAAATGGGAATACATATATTCCCTGTTCTCCAAGTTGGTGTGAGGTTGGAGGTAATATTTTTGGAAAAGGAGGGTGTGGGGGAGCAGAAACGCAGCACTGGTGGATGTAGCAGGGGATCTAAGTTACCATCCGCAAAAATGTTTTAATTTACATAAAACTGGTGGTGTTTGAGGTAGTCTACCCAGGACGTGGGATAGTCACTAGATTGCGAAGTGGCAGGCTGGGCATTTGTTAGCCAAAGTAGACACTTTTAGTCCATTAGATTCATTCTGAAAAGTAAATGAAGTGCTTGCTGCATATCCAGGGTCAACACTTTGAAATAAGTTCTACTACAGTGTACTCATTTCACTTCAGTTCATTGCCATTCCGGAAGGAATGATTATACTTGTTAAAAGTTCAGAAACGGTTCATCTGGTCAACAGATTAGGTTTCAGATTTTTGCTGTAATGGAATTTCCTCTTGACATAATGTGTTTGCAGACTTTCATTGCTGCAGGTGAAAGAAATTAAATGTAGTATTCCATCTGTATGAAAGTAATCTAAATTTCATTTCCAAGTTTTTCTTATGTTTGAAAACTATATTATGAAATTCGAAATATACACATTTTAAAGAGAATTGAACAATGTATGCTTAGGGTAATTATTTATATGCTATTTAATTTTATCTTAAATACTAATTTAGTTTATACTACATGAAGTAAACGGCAACTGAAGTGAAGCATAGCTATGCATACTACCACAGTATTCACAGATATGAGGTTAATAATACTTGATACTACTTTCAGCATTCCAATGGTCAACATATGGGGAGTTGTTTTTCCACTGGGTATCCTCACCCTCTTTTTTAGTTAGTATTTTAATAGTATTACCTTATTTTGGCAAGCAACCACATACAAACTCTGCAGACTTACTCAGACTCATTTAAAAGCAAAACATTTTGAAAATGTTCAAACCTGGGATGTTTGCCTTTCACAGAAGTGCAAGCACTAGCTTCTAATAATATCTACAAGGTACATAGATTCTGCTCCTATCCACGTGTACTTCAAACGGCAGAGCTTCTCTAGGATGTTCTACACGCTGCCATTGTTCTCTTGTGCTTCCTAAGTGTTCTTGAACTCCTAAAGGGCATCTTTTAATCATCTGCATTAACTTGATGAAGATTAGGGTTACCACCTGTCCCACTTTGCGAGGGACAGTCCCTCTTTGGGCAGTTGTGTCCTGCTAAAAAAGTGTAAAAATGGGAATTGTCCTGAGATTTTAGGACAAAATTAGTCCCTATATTTTATGCGATAGTTGCATAAAACAGTTATTCTGTATCTGAAACACCTAAATGTTATAAGAAACAGAATAAGCAACTAAAATGCTACAAGAATAACCTTTTATTTAGGAAAAAAGGGAAGTTCTGTCCTTTGTACTGGCCGTGAGTATGTTTTGGCCTGCAAAATCTGATGTTTGTACCAAAAATGTCCCACTTTGGGCATTTAAAAAGGTGTCAACCCTAATGAAGATGTGCACCAAAAACTAACAAAAAACATAGCGCAGATGTCTGCAGAGGCGACATTTCAGAAACAAGCACTGAAGGTGGCCACTCCTCTTATGGATTGAGGTTTGATCACAGCATTTACAAATGGAAGCTAAGGTGCCTAATAAAAAAAATAATCAATCCACCTGTAAAGTGTCTACTTGGCAACCACAAACCATTTCTTCCTTGAAACAAAGATGTCTGAAAAAACTCTGGCTGTACTCAGTGGCATATTGCTTACTCAGAGGTGATCTCTGCCTGACTTAGAAAGCCATGTCCAACTCAGAATTGATGGACATGCTCCACCTAAAGAAATCCAAGTCACTGCAAGCCATGTGCTCTACTGAGCTAAACCTCTCCATAATAATAAATAGAACATGTTGGAGGGATAGATTCATGTCACAGAGACTCCCCATGCTTAGGAACAAAATTCCAAACTACATTAAGCAGAGCCCCTCACTAACACTCTTCAAGAGAAACCTTAACGAGTGGATGAGTAACAGAAAATACACCCCTGGGATCACTTCATTGTATCTGCTAGACAGAGGATCAGTTAATTAATCAATGGGGCGATGAAAGCCGACACACTCTGGCTAGGCTTATAAATGCCCTCGGGCAGATAGTCTTGTACCTACCTATGAACATTTGGTCTGGCTTCCTAAAGCCTTGCACTCATGGCAAGTAATCACTGGAAAAACTGTGAAATGGATATACAGGTTTAGAGAAATCTCTGACATCACCAGGGGAGGGGGTTCTGCCTGAGGGGACACTCAGATTAGATATGCCTTCCTGCACAGGATGGTCTGTGGCTCCAAAATCCAACTTGCCAAGGTGATAATCACCAGGAATTTTTTTTTTTCATGACTTGAACTTCACTGCTTCTGTGCCAGCAGACTCAAATGGCAGATGGTGAAACCTTTCAACAATGAAGTATAAAACATATGCAGAGGCTGGGTTCTCCAAAGAAGGATGAAGCTGCAGCACTCCTTCAAGGAATTGCTTGAGCATCTGGAGCTGGGACACAGTTCTGCCCCCCACAAGGCCAATATGGTCAGAAATAGTTGGTACATATTCTGTGACCATGGAATAATTTAGGCACAGATTATACAAATGCCTGTGATATGTCAAGCCTTAGCAGAATGTACTCTTCCAATCCAAACTGAGATCCATTTCCATATGGAGACATAAAGCTACTAAGTGGAATCCTTAATCACTTCTGAGACTCAGCCATCAAATCAGTGAGATGAAGGGCCTACATCAGACTCTGTGTTGGTGGTGACTGTCATCCCAATCCTGGGGTACATCTTTAGATAGGAACAGATGAGTCCTCTGTATCACTAGGGAATTTAGACCATGAAGCCACCTGTTAGACAGTAATGGGCAACAAGGCTGAAGTTTGGTCTTTTTTCCATAAATTTTGCAATGTGGAGTAACATCAGTGAGATTGACAGGCATCTATCCAGGAACCCTCCATGCCAATGAAAAGAAAGAATGCATCCACCACAATGTTCTCAGACTGCTGCATTAAGCAGAAGAGGGGATGAGCACATTCTCCTGAGCAGAACATATGTCAATTTTTGGAGTGTTCCACCACCTGGAGATACTGGTTAGACATAGTCTCTGAATCAACAGCTCCAGAAGAGACCTGAAGGTAAGTTCAGATTGTTCAGCAGATTAATCTTTTCCTTGAGAGTGTGAAACCACCGAAAAAAGGATGTACTGGTTTATGCACAATGTAATATGAGTGTCACCCCTCTGCACAAGGGGGTATGACCTTGTACCTCCCTTGGTTCCCTTTTTTATTCAGGTGTCAAATGATGGATTGATTGGGTGACAGGATGATGGGAGACCATGGAGGATACTTTTTCTTCAAGGTGTTCAGGACCAAGAATACTAAGTGCACTGAAATTCAACTGGCTGATGTGGAACCCACTCTACTGGGGATTATCACACTCCAGCACTTGTTACATTCCCAACGCACAATCAAAGTGCCCATGAAAGTTAAGTTACAGGAAGAAAGGACCCTGTAAAAGATTGATGAGGACCATCCATCACTCCAGTTTTCAATAACAAGGGTCAAACATTAGCAGCAGGTTTGTGAGTGTGTAGTTGCTATGAAGCCTCTATCATCTCTGTATACACTGCAACACTATAATCCTAATTAGATGTACAGAAAGCACCACAAAGACTGTGGTCACCAAAAGTCCAACAAAAATCATGCCTAGACCCTACACTCTGTCCTTATCAAGGAAGCCATGGTCACAATCTCTTGGGCTCTCAACAACATCAGGAATAACTAACTGGCACTGGAAAGTATTTGATTCCATCATGAAAAAGGGCTTCTTCTACGCAGAGAACACAGTGAACTTCTAATTTATGGTTACCCCAGGGACTGCATACAATGCAGTGTCAAGATGAGGTTCTCTTTTAAGAAACCCCTCAGTTGGATAAAGGAACACCAAGAGACCCTTCTGCAAGGCTTCAGTCACAAAAAGAATACCTTGGTGAAGACTGTGGGTTCTGAAGGAAATCCAGATAGAAACACTTTGAAATGAAACTGTTACCCACCCAGAAATAACAGGAGTAGTCTTTTGTGTAAATCTCAAATACTGATATACCAAAACACATACATTTTACATCAAAAATAAATATACCTCAAGGCTGCTCAAACAGGACAATGCATTTGAGCTTCTTCACATTCAAATCACAATAGGCAAAATCCTATACTATTTCCTTGCAAGCTTTAGGTCCTCATCTGTGACCCAGGAAACCTGTAACGTGTATATAAACTTATTGGAAGCACTCAACATCCAACCCAATACCATATTCATGGGTGACTTTAATTGCCTCACTTTTAACTGGGTATCATATATGACTCCAAATGTGCAGGCACAGAGATTACTGGATTTTGTAAACTCAAACTCACTGGACCAGATATTAATATGCAGAGCAGGGGTGCAAACATACTGGATCAGGTTCTCACTAATATGGAATAGTGGTGCATACCCGTAGCTTAATGTCTTCTTTGGCAAGGTCAGATGACAAAAATGTTCTCCATTGAAGTAAAAATAAAGCCTGGAATCCCAGCTAACCCTGGAATGTTCAGGAACTACTGATAACCTGGCAAAATTTCAAGCCCCCATAGACCCTGAAAACACTGCTGCCTACACAGAACTATGCAAAGAAACCCCTGTACAATCATGTTAACAGCTGCACAGAGGTAGCTGTACCCACTAGGAAGAAGTATAGAACTAACGTAAAAACAAGCCACTCTGGTGAAATCACAATATTAATAGATTGTATAACAGGAGGAAGAATATCATGGCAAAAATTAGGAGGTGTAGCACCCAGCAGGATAAAGGCACTCTCATCAAACTAAAAAAAAAAAAACAACTGAGAGGACAAATAAAATCTACCAAAGACAAATTTGAGGTAAATTTGTCCTTCTAGGCCAAGGACAACCACAAGGTAGTCTTTAGCTATGTCTGTAACCTCAAAGGCAATACACAATTGTATGCAGAGCTCATTGTTAATGGATCCTCCTATACTGAGCCAGAAGATACAGCAAACGTAGTGGCCAACAAATTCATCTCTAACTTAACCCCTCTCTATCCCTCAACTTCTCCTCAGGAAATACCATCAAATATAACTCCTCCTCCTCCTATCACTAAGGAACAGGTCTCAATGCTATCTCTAAGGCCAAGAACACTGAATTAATGGGCCCAGACAATATCCCAGGATGCCTTCTAAATAGCATGAAATACGACCTATCAGGCTGCCTGGAATTGCTATTTAATTGTAGCTTCCAAATAGGCTTCGTGTCTCATGAATGGAGAACAGCAACAGTCATTCCTTTTCACCAGAACAGCTGGTATGGTGTATTGGTAAATCACTGTGGCTATGGTGTGCAAGGTCCTGGGTTTGAGACTTACAAATGCTTATTTTGTGTTCCCCGCTCTACAAGGGGGGATCCAACTTGGATCCTGGGAACTACCATCCCATCAGTCTGACGAGCCTGATCTGCAAGGCCATGGAACGTATTATCATGGAACTTATAAACAAAGACATTGGCAAACTTCAAACACTAGATCCCACCCAGTTTGGGTTTGTGAAGGGCCAATCTTGTATCCTGAACCTGATTGACTTCTTCGAATCAGTCTCCATAGGTTCATAGGTTTATAGGTTCATACTAGGCTATCTGCCCTAGGGCATTTATAAGCCTAGCCAGAATGTGTTTGGCTTTCGCCACCCATTTTAAATTAATTTTGCTATGCCCTTTTTTGAGGTTAGTATACTGTGCCTCTGTCTAACAGTGACACAGAAGTGATACCCGGGGTAAACCTACGATCTCCCATCCACTCATCAAGATTCCTCTTGAAGAGAGTCAATGAGGGACTCTGCCTAACCTGGACTGGGATTTTATTCCAGAGTGAAGAGCTGTGGACGAGGGTAAGGTGCTCCACACAGCCAATCTGGACCTCGCCAAGGCATTTGGCGCCACCCCCCACTCTGGAATCATAGATAAACGTACTAAGCTGGGCATTAATCCCTACATCACTCAATGGGTTGCCAACTGGCTTACTGACAGAACCCACACTGTAAAAGTAGACTACTCCAAATCCAGCTCCAGACAAGTGACAAGTGGAGTACCTCAGGGTTCAGTCCTGGGACCGCTCCTGTTTGACATCTACTTCTCTGAAGTACAGACCAACACTAAGGGACTCTGGCTAACAAAGTTCACAGATGACTGCAAACTGGGAGCCATTATCGAATCCCCAAATGATGTGGATAGTCTACAAAAGGGCCTTACAGAAACAGATGTTTGGTGCCAGACCCATGGGCTCAAGTTCAATGCCAGGAAATGTATAGTTATCCCCTTTGGGAAAAAACATGTACCCATGAATTACCACATAGGTGGCAGTACACAAACACTGAAAGTGTGATAAGAGACTTAGGGACACAGGTGGTAGTGGTCTCACCTTCGATAACCATATCGCCACAACAGTCAGGAAATCCTTCTATGTGGCACACCTCATCACTAAGGGCTTTTCAGCCAGAAAAAAGGAGGTCATTGTCCCACTGTACTCATCACTCATTAGGCCCATAATAGAATACAATGCCCCATTTGGTATGTACCTCTCAAGACATCTGCAACAACTGAAAAGACCGCAGAAATACCTCACTAAAAGAATCACAGGCCTAAAGCAGATGCCCTATGCTGACCGTCTAAAAAAACTCCAGCTATAATCTGTTGCATATCATCTACTTAGAGGTGATCTATGCTTAACATACAAGTCCTTGTCAAACCCAGAGTTGTTGGACATGCTACACTTCAAGAAATCCCAATCCCTCAGAGCCACACGCTCCAGAGATCTAAACCTTGTCATCACAATGAACAACAAAACAAGCTGAGGTAGTTCTTGACCAGACACACCCAGACTCTCTCTCTGGAACATACACCATATACACAGCAACATCTTTTTCCCTCTCTAAAACCTTGACCTTGGCGATTGGATGGGAGATTCATTCACCGATCATGTCAGTCAGCCCTGCTAGACAGCAGGGAAGTAAAAATTATTGTGGAAAGAAATAGCCTAGCTTTTGTAGGCCCTAGCTTGTATAAGGCCTAGGGCGTGGCCTAGTACCTAGTACCAACCTACTAACCAACCCACGCGAAGACCAGATACACCCATAAGTCTCACTAGTCTTGTATGCAAAGCCATGGAGCATGGAAGCAATCATGGAAATCATAGGAATATGGAAACAAACCTTCAAGACCAAATTTGGTTTCATCAAAGGCAGCACTCAAAGCCCCTGCTCAACCTGGTGGACTTCTTTGAGAAGGTCAAAAGGATCAAAGTGAGGGTAAAATGGTTCACACTGCCTACCCTACCCTGAACTGCATAAAACATTTGACACACAATTTGGCATTTAAGCTAAACCATAAAACTCAGAGGTTTGGGTATAAAACCTTATGTCACTCAGTGAATAGCCAGATGGCTCACAGAAGTTAAGAAAATTGGGAGTCCTCCCCCTCACCCTCTACAAGTGAAGTTCAAGTGGAGTTGATTGGGATTTCTTTTCCTCAGACCTTCCTTTTGATTGTAAATTGAATTATTCATCAGAATTCCCCACTGACAAATGAGGGGACTGACAGGAGCTAAAGAACTGTTGTCAGAGCCATGGTATACCACTAAGTAAAAAGCAAGAAACCAAGTAAGCATAATAGTGCTTTCACCCTGGTAACCTAACTATCATATTGACAACACACCTCTAAGAGCTAAGAGCTGGCCCAGTTGTTAGGGACTTGGAGACACACATAGAACAGAGAGAGAATCTAGCCCACTTCTAACCTTAGTTATGAAAGCAGTCTATGTTGTAGCAATTTTAGCAAACTTTGTAAACAGGCATCTAGGCCAAGGGTCATCTAGTTCCATTTGTCTTTCAGTATTCATATTCTGTATCTCAACTCCCTGAGTATAACTTTCCTGTGGTTCCATAGCCCTAACCAGAGAATACCCAACAATTAGAATGTTCACAATGATCACAGAGATTCCTCTAATGGGATGTAAGTACCATGTCCTTTGCAGACCACATTTCATCTGCAGTCCTATGTCCCAGCAGCAAAGGGGGCATACAAAGCATTGTTGGACCCCACCCATGCCTGCTTGCATCCACCCAACCCCAGCCCCCAACCCAAACTTTGCTTCTGTAAAACAGCAGAGTCAGAATTAATACAAGACTTAAACTTTGCTTGTGATATAATCTATAAAAAACTGATGCTGCTGATACAGGTATGTATCCCAGAGACTGCCCACCCTCTGACTTTATGTGACCTGGTCTACCTAGAACCTCCTCACTGGGCACCTTTGGAGGTAACCTTGGGGCACGCTCTGGTACAGGGAAGGCAGCCTGTAATGCTGTAATGGACACAGGCAGCCCAATACTTATAAAAATGAACCAAACTTGTACTTGTAATTCTTCATGGCTTAAAAGGAAAAATGCAGCCCTTGTGGTCATTAAATATGGAGGTGGTCATTAGTAAAATGCAGATGTATGGAATAGCACTGCATACACACCCACCCATAACTGAAGACTGGAAACTGAAAGAAGCAATATGGACCTTCTGGTGAGACCTTTGCAGAGACAGTGAGAAAATGGGAGCAAAAATCCAATACCTCAGCTCCAGGACAGACACTGAACTGGGCTAGCTCAATAAGCTCATTGACATCTGAAATTATTTCTGCTCTGAAATTATTTATTCATCTCTGGACCTCTTTTTGTGGGAGAATCAAAACCCAAGGGATTTTTCTCCATTTTCTTTTGTGGATTTTTCCAAGCCCTTCCATGACAAAACCTAAGGATTTTCTATCTAGAGCACACCACTCCCTTATGATAGTTTTCCGGAGCAACTTCTCTCATCATTCACACCCCAGTCAGCTATCTATTTCGTCAGCACTCGAGTTGACAGCAGGGATCAGAGTCATTCTATGCTATTTCAGTGCTTCGTCTTGAGAGGCTTTTCGGATGGTCAGGTCTGAAGGAAAGTGGAAGGACCTTCGGAGAGGATCATATAGACTTGTTCAAATATAAGCACCCACTTGTTCAGAAATTTGTTGAAGAGGAAGTTGCTCGATTGGTTGAAGGGAAATTCCTCCCTTGTTCTTCGGAATCTGGGGAGGTCCCCAGGTCTTTTCCTCAGGATACATAGTTTCAGGATTACACAATCCACCTGCAGCCAAAGCTGCAGCCATAGCCTCAAGAACACAGTACAGTCAGCTGGAAAGCTGGGCATTACATGTCAGTACATGAGGCAGAACAGTCCTGCAGCCTGAAGTCAAGTCAAACCCAAGTCAACTTCTCCAGAATCTTCTTAAAATCTTCTTAAATAATCAAGACAGTAATGCACCGGTTCTAGTACATGCTTCAGATAAATAAGGTTTCAAATATTCTCCCTATTATTCATGATTCAACCCTCCTTTCAGACATCCCTCATCTTCCTCATATCATGGTTTGTGTCATGTGGGAGGTTCCCTGGTCCAAGAGGGGGAAGACCTCAGCAAGCCTGTTTAAAGTCAAAGTAGTTCCATGTTAAGAGGTGGACAGGGCTTCCCTTGGAAAAAAAAATTTCAATCTGTACCATTAGGATGAAGGTTCTTCATTTGTCTCATTTGGTTGTGTTTGTCAAAGATGTTTCTGAGCTTTAACATTCCCACCTTACTTTAGGGAAGTAGCCCCTCCTTATGCGAAAACGTCTGGTTTAATGACCTTGTAACCTGGCCACAGGGGAGGATCTCTGATGCTCAGTACCTTGGTCTATGACAGGACGAGCAAACAAACAGGTTGTGGATGGCCACCCAGAGGATTTTGATAATTACACTTAGATAATATACTGCAAGAAACTTTAGCTCTACCCTCAGGGTGAGTTTTGAGGGAATACCCCTCCCATCCCAAAGCCCTTGAGTAAAGTGGAGTACTGGTTACAGCTTCAGATGTCATTACTTAAAAGTAAGATCATAGCATGCAGACTCTAGAGAAGCTAGGTTTATTTTTTACTTTGTTGACCAGCTTAGTCCGAAGGGGTTATTCATAATGACAATGGGAAATCTGGCAAGGCCAGTGCATTTAATGTCTTTTACATTTTTTTGGGGTTTTGAAATGTATAAAATTTGCTAGTTTTTATTACCAAAAATATTAAGTAGTAAGTACAAATAATTCTTTTAAAAGTAAATATATTTAAGAGAATAAAAAGACATGCTAATGAAGAAATATTTGAATATCAACAACAAAAAAAAAAAAAAACGATATGGAAGTGAAAAGATATGGCAGGAAAGGAGAGAAGACAGTGATATGAAGCAGTAGCATCAGCATTTTACAATAATGACCATTCAGTGAATTTTTATAATGAAATTAAGGTTACTATAAAAAGCACAAGGAAAATGTTCAGGGAATTGGGCCAATGTTAAGAATTTTTTGTGGATGCTGATTTTGGGCAATCTTTGAGTTAATACATTTATGTTATGTAAAGTAGTGTCTAAAAGAAAAGTGTAACAGATGTAAGGCAAAGGATGCTTCTTGATTTCTTGAAGTGTGATAGTGAGTTTTTCAGAAACAATTACTATGTGATTTACAAAAAATTGGTATAATATGATCTGACACGGTTATTAACATTATGAAACAAAAGGTTATGATAAAATTGACAAGACTGACAAATGTTTACAGTTGTCTGGACTATATAGAAGGCAAGAATAAAACAGGTTTTATTTAATTAGAAATGGGTCAAAGCTGAAGTAAATAGAATGTAGTTGTGGTGTTGGCAAAACGAATGGATAGACAAATTATTAAATGGAGTATCAACATAAATTATTATATGGAGTGTTTGTAAATATATAAATGCATGGAAT
>NC_056749.1:431103974-431108974 GCF_019279795.1 Protopterus annectens
CTGACTGCCCAACTTTGGACTGCTCTACCATCTGAACTATGTTATATCAACTGCTTACAAAACAATCCAAGGAAAAGCTATTAACTTTTCTCAGAAAGCAGGCCTCTTGTACTTTAACCAGTCTTCAGCAATGTAAACCAAGTTAATATACCTGTAGCATTAGCACCTTTAACCTTCTTTTCCTTACCACTAAAGTACATCTTCTTCACCACGTATTTAAAACCTCCAGTCCTGTGGAGAAAACCTCCATGCCTTCTAACTCTTCCTTACACTTTAGCCAAGCTCACCACTTTCCTCTTAATAGCTACCTTGTAAATGTATATCTGAATTATAGTTAACCCCCCAGCAGCTTCTTTCTGTACATGTTATACATGTACATACTGACATATGCACATATATTCAGTTGTGTTATTTTCCTTTTAAACCTTTTTTTGTGTGTTCTCCACTGCATTATGTCAACTGTGGTCTGCCTTGCAACTATTGTTGCTTTTTACTGATTACATTTAATAATCTTTCGGATATGGTTTGTACTGTCTTGCCAATACTGCATAACCTCTGTATCTTCTCTGTTTCAACGGTAACTACCCGACTGAGGATAAAACAGGCTCACAAACAGAAATAAAATAAAAAATATACAAACTCTGCTCATCTCAATGCAGAATCATGGAATGTTCCCTCTAAACCATAACTACATTCTGACACATGCATTCAAATTTCATTGTAATAAACACAAATTTCTTCAATTATTTGTTTCTTGCTATTTTACAGGAAGTAAAACATTTTTTCTGGTTTCACTTTTCACATTGTACTATTCTAGACATAAATGGAGATCCATTACTTGCAAGCTTCTTCCCCTCTTATGGAGTGATAATGTGTTTCTACATTTCAATGACACTAAAAATTTGCAGTCTTTGGCAGTCTAATCTTGGGTCAGAATGTAAGTTTTTTGAATGTTAAATGCTTGCATGTTGCATATCAAAAGAACAGTGCGAGACAGGAAAAGAAGATCATAAAATTGGAAGTGTTGGAGAGACATGGCTTTATAATAATTAGAGGGTTGCAAAAGTATTTTTATCTCTGTTTTTCAGTATAGTCTGAAAATACACTATAAGCAAAACTTAAACTGAAAAAGTCATTTATCACAGCTGTCAAGTGTTTTGCTTTTTCACAAGATTGTTTAAAATAAAGTGTGAGTCAGATTTTATGGTATGTAAGAGTAACAAAATGTTTCATAGAAAAACTTCAAGCGAAGACTAGGACAGCAGAGTTGTGAAAGGCTACCAAGGGTGATCTTAGCCTACAAGAAAGTTCCTTTTGCTGCTTTGCTGGCTAAGAGGTGTACAATCTAAACACAAACGTGTTAGGGTAATAAATAATTATCACTACTAGTGTAACATTGAATGCAGCTGTGCGAACTCTGTAACCTTGCTTTTTTTCAAACTACTTTTTGGGAAAGGGGAGACTGGTTGGTTAAGGTAAAAAAAGATCAGTTTAATTGCATTTTTTTATCTAGACTGTGAAGCTCTTTATGTTTTGTAATTTGTGGCATAACATTCAGACTGGCTGAAAAAGAACTTTATTTCTATTTCCTTTAACTTTACTCTGATTTCCTGAGGCCTTTATCACCTGCTTGGTTCTACAACTGTTACCCAAAACCCACATGATTGACAGCCAACAAGCTTAAAACCACAATCCCTAAAGCTTCCAGAATCAGAATTGCAAATGCTCAGATGATGAGAATGCATAAATTCTTTACCACCATGGGCAACTGTTAAAATGTATGATGTGAAAATTCATTATTACCCCTTATATATTGCAAATACAATATGTAAAATGTAGACTAAATGCTTATGAAGGAGGGATATGCTACTATGCTCCACACTCTCCAAATCTGACTTCTTAAATTCCTGTGGCACTAAACCAGAGAAAGTGCAAATATTTATGTGCACATAACACACAAAAAAGGGAAAAAAGCTGGTATTTTAAAGGAAATACAACCTTGCTGTTATCTAAGTGGGAATATGGTGAAAATCTTGATGACTAAATGATTTCCATTCTTGCATTTGTAAGTTATGTTGCTGTGAAATTTGAGCTATATAAAATTGAAACTGACAGTGCTGCTAATAGTTACCGCTTGACATTTTTATAACATATAAAATTCAGATTAACGAAGTAAATCTCTTAGCAAATTATTCTGATTTTTTAACTCAGTAGAGAATTGTCAGTGATATTTTGAAGTCTTTATATTTATAGTGCTGTTAGTAACCTCTCTGTATGATCCTTTTAGGATTGTGATGTTTTAGATATTTATAAAAATAAAAACACTAAAATACATTAAAAGCAGGCTTAGTGATAAAAGAACAATGATTTGAACTGCTAGCCCTTCATCACATTTTTCTGTTGCACCTGACACTGGCGTTTACCAGTTATTTCATTTCTATTTTGGGCATTTTGACTATCAGTAATGTTGGCTTTCAGGATTATGGATTCAATCATATCAACTATTAGTTAGATAGACTTAATGAACAAAATGTAGAATCCTCCAAGTTTTATATATGTAGTATGTGTGTGTGTGTGTGTGGGGGGGGGTTAACTAAGGGAAAGGAACAGCTAGACTTACTGTATTTAAAGGACAGTTATACCCTAAACACAACTTTTTAGCCAAGAATATATTTCCTCTTTAAAAATAATTCCTTCTGCTTCATTTTCTCTCTCGCTCTCTGTATGTATATATATATATATATATATATATATATATAGGTTCATAGGTTCATAGGTTCATACTAGGCTATCTGGGCATTTACAAGCCTAGCCCATAGTTTTGTGGCTTATGCCACCCCTTTAGTATGGGGAACTATACCCATTATTTTGCTGTGCCTCTGTCGAGCAGTGACACTGAGGTAATCCCTGGAGTATATCTCGATCTCCCATCCATTGGTCAAGATTTCTCTTGAACAAGGCCAGGTGCTCTGCCTCACATATACCGGGATTTTATTCCACAGCATAGGGAGTCTTTGGGTGATGAATCTATCCCTCCAGCACGTCCTATTAATAGCCATGTCGAGGTTTAAGTCTCCCGCCCTTGTGGCTCTGGCGGTTCTAGATTTTTAGAGGTGAAGCATATTCATCAAATCTGAGTTTGACATGACCTTGGATGATAGGCAAAGGTCACCTCTGAGCTGAATAGAGCTGGAGTTCTTTCAGTCGGGCAGCATAGGACAGATGTTTGAGACCCTTTATCCTTTTGGTGAGGAACTTTTGTGGCCTCTCCAGCTGCTGCAAGTGTCGGGTCAGATACATTCGAATGGGGCATTGTACTCAATCATTGGTCTGATGAGTGATGAGTATAGGGAGACTATGACCTCCCTTGATCTAGATGAGAATCCCTTCATGATAAGGTGGGCAATGTAGAAGGTCTTCCTAACTACTTTAGCTACATGGGTGTCGAATGACAGACTACTATCAACCTGGGTCCCCAGGTCCCTGATAACTTCTTCTGTGCTCAGTGGATTGCCACCTATTTGGTAGCTAGGGTAACCTTGTTTTTCGAAGGGTATGACTATGCATTTTTGGCATTTAACTTTAGGCCATGGCTCTGGCACCAGTTATCCGTTCTGTGAGACCCTTCTGAAGGATATCTGTGTCAGATGTGTTTTCTACTATGTTTGCAGTCATCTGCAAACTTTGTCAGCCATAACCCTCCTGTGTTTGCTTGTACTTGAAAGTAGATGCCAAACAAGAGTGGGCCCAGGACTGAGCCCTGTGGTACACCACTTGTGACAGGCTTTGAGTCTGACATGGCGCCAGCAACTCTGACCCTGTGGGTTCTGTCACTCAGCCAGTTTGCAACCCATCTTGTGATGTATGGGGTATTGTATCGAAGGCCTTCGCCAGATTGAGGTAGGCTGTATGGACTGCCTTTCCTCATCAATGGCTTTGGTGACTGTTTCAAAAGTCAACCAAGTTTAGAAGGCATGATCTGCCTTTGACAAAGCCAAACTGGGATGGATCCAAAGTCTGCAAATTCCTATGTCTTTATTTATGAGGTCCATTATGATCCTCTCCATGGCTTTGCAGATAAGGCTTGTCAAGCTAATGGGCGGTAATTTCCAGGGTCGGTGGAGGCACCGCCTTTGTGAAGTGGGACCACAGTTGCAGTATCCAGAGGTAAGACTATGATTAAACAGCTGTCCTAGCTGTGGGTTTAATTCCTCATTGAGTTGGAGCACACAGCCGGGGACACCATCAGGTCCCATGGATGCTGTGTTTTTGCTTTGAGAGAGCAGTTCTCACTTGGGCGTTGGAGATGTTTGGGGGCTGCAATCGCATATATATATCTCCTTTTGAACCTGTCAGCCAGTATGTTGGCAATGTCTGTAGGATCAGTAATCTTCACATCATTTTGAACTAGTTCTGAGCATATCTGGGAGTTTCCTCCCAGGTTTCTATAGCTAAAGAAGGCCTTATGATTGTCTTTTGAGTCTTTAGCTATTTTTCTCTCAAAATTTGCTTTGGATGATTTTATGAGAGCTCTTAGTTTTTTACTTATAGTGATCAAGGGTGTCTTACCTTTTAAGGATTTTGCTCTATCTTGTAGTAGCTTCCTCCTTTTGTTGTAGAGTTTGTTTATGCCTTTGGTACAAAGAGTCTTTGTTTTGCTTGGGATTGCCTTATCCATGCAGTCCTGCAGGTGCTGGTAGAAGGCATTTGTAAGTGATTCAGCGGCTTGAGTACTGTTTTCCGGGGCCTTAAAGGAGACCACACTAGTCTTTAGAAGTGTGAAGTAGAGTTTCGGCAAGTTCTTTACTGTGGTCTTTTTTATTTCGGGTGGGGGTGGGGTGAGGACCTCCACCGAGCTTAGTTTGTGATCTGATCTCACCAGTGAGGGTATACTTCGGTGTTGAACATCTTGCTCCCATGTTCGTGATGATGAGATCAAGTATGTTATCTCCTCTTGTGGGGATGGTGACTAGTTGTTCCATGGCATTTGAGTTATGAAT